>NC_140507.1:92190572-92430572 GCF_964339955.1 Pipistrellus hanaki | reverse complement strand
CATTTCTCAAAAATAAACAAACACCCAAACAAATACACAACACACACACAAAATACCACCAACGAGCAGTCAGCTGGGAGTCATGCTGTCATTGTAGTACCTGCAAAATTCGGTTGTCAGCAGTTTTCTTCATCACAATTCTTCAGAAATTACACAAAACGTTTTGTTTTTCACTCAAGTCAACCATAAAGCAATAGAACGGTGTGAATGAAAAGGGGGCTAATGCAGTCAACCTGACGAGCTCAGGGGTCTACATGCCAAGCTTAGTGACCAAAAGCAACTAACCACACAGATGGTCTGATCACAAATTCCTAACTGGGTAGGCCATGGTGGGTAATCACGTCCGGGGCCTGTATTTCCTCCGCGAAGGAAGTAAGCCCTAACCACTGTTCTTGTGCATCTAGGACAGCATACCTCTGAAATGCCAGAGTAATTTCCTTTTCCTACCTCTAGAAGGCACAACTGCTACACCTGATAAGTGAGTTTAGTAAGTCGTTGTCTAAATCACACCGTGGCCAGGCAGTATTACAGTAGAAAGTAAGGTGCTTTGGTCCAACCTCCACGGAAAGGTCGAGTATATTTAGATTATGGGGGAGACATCTCAAAGGAGTTTGTGTGAGTATGTGTGTTTTTTTGTGTGTGTGTGTGTTTTTTGTTTGTTTTTGGGTGCGGAGCAGAAAAAGAATTCCCTATGATGTTACTTAGGAAGAGAGGTAAACAACAAAGGGATACCCAGAAAGCTGGATTAGAGAGAGGGCGTCCCCACCATCGGCTAGGCTCAGGAGAGAGGAAGACAGGCAGATCTGAGAGGTGGGTGTCCCCATGATGCGGAAGACTGTGGGACCTGGTCCCAGGGTGAGGCCAGACCGGAGAGGTCTGCGTCTGGGATGGAAAACGGCAAATCAGAAACCCTGTCCTAGCCACACAAAACTCTGGGGAGGGAGGGGATGTGTGGGAGGGAGGGAGGGGGGCAAAAAAAAAAATCAATAAAATATATTAAAATAAAATAAAAAATAATAATAAAAAAAAAAAGAAAAAAAAAAGAAACCCTGTCCTAGCCAGTTTGGCTCAGTGGATAGAGTGTCGGCCTGCGGATCAAAGGGTCCCGGATTTGATTTCGGTCAAGGGCACGTACCTCGGCTGCAGGCTCCTTCCCTGGTCAGGGCTGATGCAGGAAGCAACCAATCAATGTTCCTCTCACATCAATGTTTCGCTCTGTCTTTTCCTCTTTCTCCCACTCTCCCTAAAAATCAACAGAAAAACATTCTCAGGTGAGGATTAACTAAAAAATAAAAATAAATAAATTTCAGATTCCTTTGGGGAAAAAGAAAGAAAGAAAAGAAATCCTGGCAGCTGATCCGATTGTTTCTGGAGCTGAAATGAGCCAGTGCTGAGTGCGGGGCCAGCACTGGGAGGGAGAGGTTCTCCACCCGGCATGCTCCTGGGCTGGCTCAGGAGGGCCCATCGGGAGGGAGGCCTGACTGAGGCCGGTGATCATGTCACTTGAGTAGAATTGGGAAGTAAAACCAGGATGAGCTGCCGCTGCCTACTGCTCTCCTAGTAACAGACTCAGTAATCCAAGATGGGGCGATGGCTCTCTTTCTCTGTGGAACCTTCCCAGGTTTCAGCACCAAATGTGAGGGTTGCCAAAGGAGGATCGCACGAGGTCAAAAGTAGTAAATATATATAATTTCATTAGGTCAAGTGGAAACCAGATGGGTTGAGCCCCAAAATGCTGCCAATGGGCCAGAGTAGGGGGTGGGGGATATCTCTCTCCTGTGAAGGTCAAAGTAACCAGGGGGCAGGAGGCCTGGTGTAGGCAGTCCACTGAAAGCTGGGTGAGGTGGCTTCCTGGACCATCACGAGGGGGAGAGCCTGGGACATATGGGGCATAGGGGGAAGGTGGAGAAAGCCCAACATTGACCTTTACTTTCAGGGGTGAGCGTCTCAGTTCGCTGCCAGGTGCTGTGACTGCGTGTGCGTGGCCAGGTAGCTTTGACAATAAAGAAATCTCTCATGACATCCAGAGGTGACACTGAGAATAGTTACGTTAACATAAGGAACATTCAAACCTGTAAAGATTTTTGTGTGTTTATTTAAGCCAAACTGTCAACAATTGGCAGGAAGCAGACCCCACCTCTCCAGAGGAACCCTTCTCCTGAACACCCGTTTTATGTCCCTGTCAGCCCCCACACGCCGCAAACTTCAAACAGCACACACGGGGCCACAAACCCCTCAAAACGACCTCACTAGCCTGGCCTTTAAGGTCTTTAATAATAGAGACAAGGAAACCCAAATCCCAAAACAAAAGAGGTCAGGCCAAGGCTGAGGCCCAGACGGAGGCCTATCAGCTCCTGGCCCCACGAACCCCAAGCAAAGTGCCATCCTCCAGCCCCGGGTAAGGCAGGGGTTCTGCTTCACATGCAGCAAGGGAGTGTTGAGCGGAGCAGGACGAAGGGCCAGGCACAGGCCAGCAGGCTGGAACCCCTGACACCAGTGATGAGAAAGAACTGGTGGAGCAGATACTGGACATATCCAAGGCCTGGCCCCTAGGACCTCTCCGCCCAGAGGGCCTCTGGCCATGCAGGCTGGATTCTCCTGACTTTTCTCTTGGGCATGTGGTTAGTCACGTGGGAGACCCCCACTCGTAGAGAGAACAGTGGTGGTGGTGGTGGTGGGTGGGGGGCTGGACATCTACCATCTACCTTTCGTGCAAGAACAAAAAAAGGTCAGCGTGAAGAGGAAAGCAGCTACCCACCTCGGAGGGTTTAAAGGAGTCCGAGCCCACTCCCCAGGCAGCTCAGTTTCTCTTCAAAGTCTTTTCTCTTTGCTTGCTCAACTACACTTTCTTTAGCGAGCTTGGGTCTTCACTCTGAATTATTTTCTTACCAGAATTCAAGTACCAAGGTTGCTGAACCCAGGTTTGGTCTGATCCCACCGTCAGACACCTGTGCCGTTCCCACTGCTTACAACAAGACTCTGGGCCAAGTCCTGCCCAATCCCCAGATCCCCCTGGGCCCAAGGTGTGGAAGGGAAGGCCACTGGTGTAGAGAGCGCCTGGGAAGGCACCTGGGCTTTATTTATTTATTTATTTTTATTTTTATTTTTTAATATATATTTTTTTTATTTTTTAAAAAATAGCCAAAACCGGTTTGGCTCAGTGGTAGAGCGTCGGTTTGCGGACTGAAAGGTCCCGGGTTCGATTCTGGTCAAGGGCATGTACCTTGGTTGCAGGCACATCCCCAGTGGGGGTGTGCAGGAGGCAGCTGATCGATGTTTCTCTCTCATCGATTTTTCTGGCTCTCTATCTCTCTCTCTTCCTCTCTGTAAAAAATCAATAAAATATATTTAAAAAAATATATATGTTTTATTGATTCTTTACAGAGGAAGAGAGAGGGATAGAGAGCTAGAAACATCGATTAGAGAGAATCATCGATCAGCTGTCTCTTGCACATCCCCTACTGGGGATGTGCCCGCAACCAAGGTACATGCTTTTTTAAAAAATATATTTTATTGATTTTTTACAGAGAGGAAGAGAAAGGGGTAGAGAGCCAGAAACATCGATGAGAGAGAACATCGATCAGCTGCCTTCAGCACCCCCCCCACTGGGGATGTGCCCGCAACATGCCGGAATCGAACCCGGGACCCTTCAGTCCCCAGGCCGACGCTCTATCCACTGAGCCAAACCGTTTGGGGTTCACATGGGCATTTTTAAAATTATTGCCAAAAGGCAGGAGTGTTCTCAGCTTGACCTTCAGCCCAGGTGCCAGCGGGTGGGTCTTGTTATTTAAATCCAGCCAAGCACCAGGAATGAATAGGACTGGGGCTCACCCAAGAATGCACATAATCTCCTTTGTCTTGACTTTTGGTAAAACTTCCAGGTTTTCTGGCTGTATAAAATAAACGCGCAGCTGGGCTCCGAGTCACTGCTCCTGTCCCTGTCCATGTCAGAGGACAGTGGTCCCACCCAGCCCTAGCTTTTTCCTTCTATCTCTGTGTCTGCCTCTTTCTTTCATTTTCTCAATCCCCGGCCTCTCCTACTCAGGAGCTGGACCACTCTCTAGTCACGCTGGATGGGGAAAAGAGAGAAATATTTACAAACCAGCAATTAGACTGTAGTCTGGGCCCTCCAGGTCCAGCTCTGGATCCAGTTTGGAGACCCCAGACCACTTGGAACTGGCCAAGGAAGACTGGAGCTGCCCAGGCCCTCGCAGGGTCCCCCACTTACACCACGACAGAGCCTCAGGTAACAATTGTGGCTTTATTTTATTTTTTGTTGTTAATTGATTTTTAGAGAGGAAGGGAGATGGAGAGATGAGTGATGAGAGAGAATCACTGATCAGCTGCCTCCTGCATGCCCCCCACTAGGGATCTGCAGCTGGGCATGTGCCCTTAACTGGAATTGAACCCTGAACCCTTCAGTCTGCAGGCCGACACTCTATCCACTGAGCCAAACCAGTTAGGACAACCAATCACCTTTTTAATTGAAATTGGGGACACTTTTTCTGCTCTCAAATTTGTCCCCTCCTCAGTCTCTATTATAGGGTTCACAGATCAGTCTCATAGCTGTTAGCCACATCACCTCTACACTGTCTTACTAGATACCCTTTTGGAATGCATTCTCACCAACTGGGAGAAATTTGACCCTGAATCCCTTAAGAAAAAGAGACTCATCTTCTGCAACATGGCCTGGCCCCAATACAAATTGGGCAATGGAGAGATTTGGCCGGTTAATGGCAGGCACCATTTAGTTTAATACTGTCCCGCCTGCAGCTAAACCCATTTTCCCATTCCCAGGAAAGTGAATGGAGAATGAACTCTCAGGTTAATGTGTCTTTTCCATAGATGCAAGCGATTATCACTCTCAGAAATGACCCTAGCCGGAACCGGTTTGGCTCAGTGGATAGAGCATCGGCCTGCGGACTGAGGGGTCCCGGGTTCGATTCCGGGCGGGGGCATGTACCTGGTTGCAGGCACATCCCCAGTGGGGGGTGTGCAAGAGGCAGCTGATCGATGATTCTCTCTCATCGATGTTTCTAACTCTCTATCCCTCTCTCTTCCTCTCTGTGAATAAATCAATAAAATATATTTTAAAAAAATAAATGACCCTCAGCTATGTGCTACCTATAAATTAGATCTCTCTGTAATTGCTACAGAGTTTGAAAGAAAACTTCAAACACCCAAATGGAAAGAAATCTTTCAAAAATGGGTGAACGAATTTGTTAGCCCTTTGACAACATCTGCCAGTCCTCAAGGTATCAAAAACCACTGTCCTTGTTTACGAATAGTCTTTACAAGACCAGAGGTGTGGCTCCAGAAACAATTCAAGCCACCAAATCCTTTCACCTTCCCCCTGTTCAGCTCAAATGCTTATAGATAATTGACTTTATGAAGCTAAAGTCCTTGAACCTTTGAAATGTAAATATCTGGTAAAAAAATCTTCTCTAGGACATATTTTCAAATGCAAGTTATTACTTTTATTTTTATTTTTCAAATGCAATCTCTTCTTCTATAATTCTGATATTGAAAGGGGAATAAAAACAAAAACCTTAGCCTTGTGAGCTTATCAAGTTAACTCATATCAGCTGTTAAAGCACTGAACGCTAGACAAATCTTGAGTTTACCTACTTTGGTCTCTGAATACAAAAAGCTATAAAACGGATTACAATAGATTTGGAACTGTGGATATAATGTCTCTGGTTTGTTGAAGGTGTGTTTTTCTTTTCTTTTTAAATTTAATTATTTTTTATTGTTCAGATTATTACAGTTGTTCCTCCCCCGCTCCCCATAGCTCCCCTATACCTGGTTCCCATCTCACCCTCTTTCTTTACCTCCCCGCATTGTCCTCATCCATAGGTGTAAGATTTTTGTCCAGTCTCTTCCCGCACCCCCACACCCTTTCCCCCTGAGAGTTGTCAGTCCACTCCCATTCTATGCCCCTGATTCTATTATATTCACCAGTTTATTCTGTTCATCAGATTTTTAATTCACTTGATTTTTAGATTCACTTGATAGATATGTATTTGTTGTTCATAATTTATATCTTTATCTTTTTCTTCTTCTTTCTCTTATTAGAGAATGCCTTTCAGCATTTCATATAATATTAGTTTGGTGTTGATGAATTGCTTTAGCTTTTTCTTGTCTGTGAAGCTCTTTAGCTGACCTTCAGTTCTGAATGTCAGCTTGGCTGGATAGAGTACTCTTGGTTGTAGGTTCTTGTTACTCATCACTTTGTTTTTGTCTCCCCCCCCCCCCCCTTATATTATTTTATTTGACTTACATATACTGCATGTTCATACAGTATTTTTCTGAAGTCCATGCTTTAAACTTCATAAAAAGGATTGTTCTACACTGAGCACGTAACCTCCCGTGTGCGACGTATTTCCGTCGTGCATGGCTGAGCTCCCTCCCTCGGCCCAAGTCCCGGTGTGGGCTCGTGTGCCCCTTTCTCAAGGGAAGGGACCGGCGTCGTTCTCCCGTCTCCCTCAGAGGAGCCGGCGCGAGCGGAGGAGATGGACAAACAGCGGCGCGATTGTTCACAGACCGGGGACCTCGAGCAGCGCGTGACACTTAGGAGGACCTGCTTCCGGACACCGCTCCTCCCCGGAGACCGCCCCAGGGGAGGTGGAAAGGCCTCCAGTCTGGTCTCCTGACCCCAGCGAGGACCCCATCCATCAGAGGCCTCTGCCATCCTCCCACAGCACCCGCCCCCGGACCGCCCGCAGGTGGCTCCCGAGGCCCGCGGTGTGGGCCTCCCTCATGGCCACCTGCCCCCTCAGAGCAGCCCCCTATCCGGGACCAAACACCACGGCCCAGCAAGGCTGCGCCCTGGCCGCGCTCGGCCTGCTGCAGCCGGTCAGGAGCTCCGGGGCGCTGCACAAAGGGGGCATCTCAGGACAGACCCCTGCCAAGAGCCCGGCTGTGCCCCTCTTACTTCACCGCTACCTGACCCTGACTGGGTCCTTTTAATCCCCTGTAGGAACCTAACCTCATCTAACCCTAACCCACCTCCTCTACCTCAAATCCCCCTCCTCCCTCTCACATCCCCTCCTCCCCCTCACATCCCCTTCTCCCCCTCACATCCCCCTCACATCCCCTCCTCCCCCTCACATCCCCTCCTCCCCCTCACATCCCCTCCTCCCCCTCACATCCCCTCCTCCCCCTCACATCCCCTCCTCCCCTCACATCCCCTCCTCCCCCTCACATCCCCTCCTCCCCCTCACATCCACCTCCTCACCCTCACATCCCCTCCTCCCCCTCACATCCCCTCCTCCCCCTCAAATCCCCCTCCTCCCTCTCACATCCCCTCCTCCCCCTCACATCCCCTCCTCCCCCTCACATCCCCTCCTCCCCCTCAAATCCCCCTCCTCCCTCTCACATCCCCTCCTCCCCCTCACATCCCCCTCCTCCCCCTCACATCCCCTCCTCCCCCTCACATCCCCTCCTCCCCCTCACATCCCCTCCTCCCCCTCACATCCCCTCCTCCCCCTCACATCCCCCTCCTCCCCCTCACATCCCCTCCTCCCCCTCACATCCCCTCCTCCCCCTCAAATCCCCTCCTCCCCCTCACATCCCCCTCCTCCTCCTCAAATCCCCCTCCTCCCCCTCACATCCCCTCCTCCCCCTCACATCCCCCTTCTCCCCCTCACATCCCCTCCTCCCCCTCACATCCCCTCCTCCCCCTCACATCCCCTCCCCCTCACATCCCCTCCTCCCCCTCACATCCCCTCCTCCCCCTCACATCCCCTCCTCCCCCTCACATCCCCTCCTCCCCCTCAAATCCGCCTCCTCTATTCATCACTTTGAATATTTCTTGCCACTCCCATCTGGCCTGCATAGTTTCTGTTGAGAAATCTGCTAATAATCGTATGGGTGCTCCCTTGTAGGTAATTAACCATTTTTCTCTTCCTGTTTTTAATATTCTCTCTTTGTCTTTTGCTCTTGGCATTTTCATTATGATGTGTCTTTGGATTCCTTTTGTTTGGGGTTCTGTGCGCTTCCTGGACTTGTAAGTCTATTTCTTTCACCAGGTGGGGAAAGTTTTTGGTCATTATTTCTTCAAATATCAGTATCTTGCTCTCTCTCTTCTTCTGGCACCCCTATAATTCTGATGTCTGTATGCTTGAAGTTGTCCCAGAGGCTCCTTACACTATCTTCAAATTTTTGGATTCTTTTTTCTTTTAGCTTTTCCAGTTGAATGATTTTGCTTCTTTGTATTTCAGATCTTTGACTTGATTCTTGTGTTCCTCAATTTTGCTGTTGGATATTTTTTATTTTAGTCAGTGTATGTTTAATTTCTAGTTGGTCCTTTTTCATATCCTTGAGGGTTTCTCTCATATTCTCGAGGATCTCATTAAATTTATCAGCCTTTTTTAGGAAATTCTTGAAAAACCTTATAACTGTGGTTTTGAACTCTATCTCCAGTCATTTGTTTTCCTCCATTTCTTTCGTTTGTGATGTTTTTTTTGTCTTCGCATTTTTGCTTCTTCCTTGAGTTGGTAGGGTAGCTTTGTTTGTTAGGTGTCCTATATGGACCAGTGCGTTGGCCTCCCAGTTACCTGAGGTGGACACTCTTGGTGCACCCCTTTGTGGAGTGTGTGTACAGCCTTGTTGTAGTTAAGTCTTGATTGTTGTTTGTATCAATGGGAGGAATTGACCTCCAGGCCAATTGGCTGTGAGGATCAGCAGTGTCTATGCCAGAAAACAGCCTTATTTGACTAGACTTGCAAAATTGCATGCTTCTGTGCTCAGCTTGCATGGGGTGGAGTTTCAGGGTGGAGCCTATTGCCTTGGGTTCCTGTCAGCCCTGCCCTACCACTGCAAGCATCTTTGAGAGAAAGGTGCTCTTGAGTTTTGCCTGCTGCCAGTCAGTCTAGTCTCTCCCCCAGTGAATCTGGATTCACAGATTCTCTCCTGGAACTGGGGTTCAGTGCAGTCCAGAGCTTTTGTCTCCTTCCTGCTAGGGCAATCCAGCGGCACAGTTAACAGCGGCACAATTTGTACGCATTCACATGCACGCCTCCCGAGCTCTGCCTTTTGCTGCTCTCTTGAGTTTCCGCCTTACAGCTCAGATTTCCTCCATATGAGCCTGGGTTTCCAGGGTCTCGTCCAGAACTGGGGTTCAATGCAGTCCAGAGCTTTTATCTTCTTCCCTCTAGAGAACACCAGCCATAAACTCAGCCGCCCCCTCCTCTCTGGATCCATCCTCTCTGCATTTGTGCCCCTGTGCCTCCCTACCTCAGGCTTTTACAGCTCCTCTGATTTTCCTTGTGGTTTTCTCTTTCCTTCTAGTTGTAGAACTTCCAGTTATCCAGCTTTCCTGTGGTTCTGGATGATGTCCATTTTGTCTTTTAGTTGTATTTTTGAAATTGTTGTGCGAGGCTGCAGTTTCAGTGTTTACCTATGCTGCCATCTTGGTTTCTTCGAAGATGTTTTTTTCTTTTCTTTCTGTTTTTAATCTTCACCTGAGGATATTTTTTCCACTGACTTTTAGATAGAGTAGGAGATAAAGGGAAAGACAGAAACATCAATGTGAGAGAAACACACATCCTGACTCCTGGGTCAGCCCATAGCCAGGGAGTGTCGGAAACCAATCATTGTCTCACTAATAGAAAGAGGGTGGTCAACCTTGAAGCTCTGAAAGGTCAGAGCCAACCACACCCTATCTGATTGAGACAATAGTAACTGAGGCCACTTCCCCATCTTGTAATCATGTAAATCCTTACTGATATGATAATTCGATTATTACCTGCCTAAGGGCTATGGGTGTTTCCCAAAGCTGCTTAAGGGTACTGGGTGTTTCCCAAAGCTGCTTAAGAGTAGTGGGCGTATCCCATAGCAGCCTCAATAAAAGGGATAGCAAGGCCAGAGCCTACAGAGTCTTCCCACTAGAGGTTGACTCCCTCCTGGCCTCCCATTTGTCCCAAATTAACTCTTTTCTAGTTTCTCTTCATTTTAGTGTGTGGCCTCCTCCAGAAACCGGACCCTGAGTGGACCCTAATCACGCGGGTCGTGTTAAGGGTTCCCACAAGGGAGAACTCTGCAACCAAGGTATGTGCCCTTGACTGGAATCAAACCCAAGACTCTTCAGTGCACCAGCCAACTGGTTCTATCCACTGAGCCAAACCAGCTAGGGCTGTAGTCGGCAAACAGCCGTTCGAGAGCCACATGCAGCCCTTTGAGTGTGGCTCTTCCACATAATACCATGGCCTGGGTGAGTCTATTTTGAAAAAGTGGCTTTAGAAGAAGTTTAATTAAAAAAAAATTGGCTCTCAAAAGAAATTTCAATCATTGTCCTATTGATATTTGGCTCTGCTGACTAATAAGTTTGCCGATCATTGAGCTAGGGCAAAGGTGTGTTTCTTGAAACAGTATGTTTAAATAAAAATCAAGGTTTCTAAGAATTAAGAATTCTAATTAAACTGGAAAGAAATTGTATGATTTTGATACTAAAAGGCATGAGGCATGGAAATAAATACATATATTTTCCCTTATTATATTTTTACATGAGCTAAACATTAATATTTCAAGAAAAATGATTTTAAATATAATAACATTACCAAAACTGTACTAACATAATATCACAAAAGTTGTAGGAAATACTAAAAACCTACAAATAACAGGATTACTTCTATTATATTCTAAAATATTTTTTTCCTCTGGTTCTATTTTGGTTTATTTTATTCATTATATTCCACACATGTGCTATTTATCTTTCTCCAACTGGCTTATTTCGCTTAGCATAATGCTCTCCAGGTCCATCCAGGCTGTTGCAAATGGTTCCTTCTTTTTTTTATAGAAGTGTAGTATTCCATTGTGTAGATGTACCACAATTTTTTAAATTTTATTGAATGTTTACAAAGAGGAAGAGCAAGGGATAGAGAGCCAGAAACATTGATGAGAGAGAAACACTGATGAGCTGCCTCCTGCACACTCCCTACTGGGGATGTGCTCGCAACCAAGGTACATGCCCTTGACCGGAATTGAACCTGGGGCCCTTTAGTCCACAGGCTGACGCTCTGTTCACTGAGCCAAACCGGTTTCGGCTACCACAGTTTTTTAATCCATTCTCTGTTGATGGGCACTTAGGCTGTTATCAGATCTTAGCTATTATAAATTGTGCTGCTATGAACATAGGGGTGCATAGATCCTTTCTGATTGGTGTTTCTAGTTTCTTGGGATATATTCCTAGAAGTGGAATGACTGGGTCAAATGGGAGTTCCATTTTTAATTTTTGAAGAGACTCAATACTGTCTTCCACAGTGGAAGTTATAGAAGGTTGTAAAAAATACTACTAGGAAGTGATACAAATGATACAGGCCAGTAAGCCAGGACAAACGGAATGGGGAAACTGAGACAAATAGTTGAACAGCAGTTTGCAGCCATCTAATAAATTCTATCTTCCCTAAACCAAGGACACTTAAGAGTAAATGATTTGCATTTTTTCTCCCTACCCAGAGGGTAAATAGCTTAAACCACCCTATTCACAGAGATAGCAGAAATCCAATTAGTATCATTTGCCAACTACAGCCAAGTACAAATAAAGGGAATAAACCTCATTTTGATATCTATAATAATAAAAGCATAATATGCTCATTAGTCCGGATGTTCTTCTAGACAAGGCCAGGGCTGCAAGGGAAGCCTGGCTCCCGAGTGCCAGAGGGCAGCTGGTGTCTGCACCTGGGGGAATGAAGGCCTACTCTTACACGAATTTTATGCATCAGGCCTCTAGTAAAGCATAAAGCAGATGAATAATATTGAGATTTTAAAATATATATATATATTTTACAGAGGAATGGAAAGGAATAGAGAGCTAGAAGCATCAATGGGAGAGAAACATCGATCAGCCGCCTCCTGCACACCCCCCATTGGGGATCTGCCCGCAACCAAGGTACATGCCCTTGACCGGAATGGAACCTGGGACCCTTCAATCTGCAGGGTCTCTATCTACTGAGCCAAACCGGTTTTAGCTATTTGTCAATTCGGCCAATTCTTCCCCCCCCCCCCCCCCCCAATTCTTGTTGTAGCTTTTTGTCCCAGTAATAAAACACTTTGTCTCCACCAGATAGCAAGCCCTACTTGTACCCAGGAAATACCACCCCTAGACACCATCATTAACTCTTTTTGTGCCCAGGCCTCATCTTCCCTCAGATAAGAGCAAGGAATTTTGGTCTGAAGGAAAATGCTGCCCCCTTTCAGCAGGAAGCAGCTATAGAGGAGACCCAATGCCCCTTTTTCTCTAAAAGAATTTAGTGCCAAAAATCCTTGAGGAGGGAAATGTTAGACCCCCAGATTGCTGAGGGGGAGGGGGTTTCTGCGGGAGGCTGGAATGTTAGGTACATTATTTGCCTTTCCCTTGCACTCCATTATGCCCTGCCTGGGGCTCTCTCCTCTGCAGTTTTACTATTATTCTCATCACAGCTGGTGAAAGACATGATTAATTAATGGCTTTCAGTTTCCAATAAACCACCTCACCTAGCTTTCAGGGCATGGCGACCATAGCAATAACTCTCATAGAGGCAGAGCGTGGGGATCAGAAAAGAGAGGAAGGAGGAGAAACTGACAAAAGGACCTGGAGAGGAAGGGAGACATAAAAGGAGGAATGAGAAAATGTCAAGAAAAAGGAGAGAAGATGAAAAAATGTAATACGATGGAGTAATCCATCCATCTATGGTGGCCATGAGGATAAAATAGGATAATTTATTCCTATTCTAGTGCCTGGCACAAAAATCTATAGCGGTACTTATGATTATGTCCATAACCTCCTTTACTTACACTCCGACAAGGTGCTGGCAGTAGGAATGTAAAGGAGGGGATTTTTTTTATGACTCAGTAGCACTTTATTATCTATAAATTGTCAGATCATTCCTATTATCCAAATGTTTAGATGTTTGTATAGTATTTTTTTAGGTCTGTGTAAATTAATTACATATTGGATTCATTATGAAAGCATGATAACATCAATCAAACTCTGCATCACTCCCTTCTCATTACATTTAGGATGGCTTATTTCCCCCATTTAAAAAAAATATATTTTATTGATTTTTTTACAGAGATGAAGGGAGAGGGATAGAGAGTTAGAAACATCAATGAGAGTTAGAAACATCCTACTGGGAATGTGCCTGCAACCAAGGTACATGCCCCTGACCGTAATCGAACCTGGGACCCTTCAGTCCACAGGCCGACACTCTATCCACTGAGCCAAACCAGTTTCAGCTGTTTTGTTTTTTAATTGTTGATAATATCACAGATATTCCCTCTCTGTCCCGCCTCCCCCCAGGCCTACCCCACACTGTTGTCCGTGTCCATGGACTATGTATAGCCTAAATAATAAAAGGCTAATATGCAAATCAACTGAACAGCAGGACATTCGGTCACTATGATGTGCACTGACCACCAGGGGGCAGACACTCAATGCAGGAGCGTCACTCGGCCAGAAGCTGGGTTCACAATTGGTCAGCACAGCAGCAGTGGTGATGGGAGCCTCTCTTCCATGGCAGTTGGACATCCTCCTAGGGCTCCCAGACAGAGCGGGTGCAGGCCGGGCTGAGGGACCCCTCTCCACTCTCCCCTCTCCCCCCAGTGCATTGGGCCTCTGGCATGAATATAAGTTCTTTGATTAATCTTTTCCAGTACCCCATACTCCTCCCTTCTGATACTGTCAGTCTGTTCCATGTATCCATAATCTCTGGTCCTATTTTGTTTGTCAGTTTACTTTGTTCATTAGATTCCACATATAAATGAGATCATATGGTACTGGACTTTCTCTGACCGGCTTATTTCACTTACCATAATACTTTCCCAGCTCATCCATGCTGCCATAAAGGGTAAGAGATTTGTCTTTTTTACAGCTGCATAATATTCCATTGTATAAATGTACTACAGCTTTTTTATCCACTCATCTGCTCATGGGCACTCGGGCTGTTTCCAGATCTTAGCTATTGTAAATAGCACTGCTATGAACATAGGGGGGCATATATTCTTTCTGATTGGTATTTGGGGTTTCTTCGGATATATTCCTAGAAGTGCCAGTCCCATTATTATTATTATTATTTTTTTTTTTTTGAGGAGACGCGTATTTTTTTACACAGTGGCTGCACCAGTCTGCATTCCCACCAGCAGTTTCCTTTTTTCCATTTTCTTGCCAGCACTGGTTTATTGATTTACTGTTGTGGTAGGTGTAAGGTGATACCACATTGTAGTTTTTTATCTATTTATCTGTATTGTTTTTATAAAATATATGTTTTTTATTGATTTCAGAGAGAAAGGGAAAAGGAGAGAGATAGAAACATCAATGATGAGAGAGAATCATTGATAGGCTGCCTCCTGGACAGCCCTGACTGGGGATCTAGTCCACAACCCAGGCACGTGCCCTGACCAGAATCAAACTGTGACCTGGTTCATATGTCAATGCTCAACCACTGAGCAACACCTATTGGGCTCTTAGTTGTTGAAAATATTATAGATGTCTCCCTTCTCCCCACCACTGACTCCACTTCCCCACTCCCATCCTGTCCCCAGGCCTTCACTGCACTATTGTCTGCGTCCATGAGTTTTGCAGATATGCATATAAATTCTTTGGTTAACCTCTTCTCACTCCTCCCCTTTCTGTCTGAGAATAGTCAGTCTATTTCATGCTTCTGGATCAGGTTCTTTTGTCAGCTTATTTTGTTCATTAGATTCCACATATAAGTGATATCATATGATATTTGACCTTCTACAACTGGCTTATTTCACTTAGCATGATAGTCTCCAGGTCCCTCCATGCTGCATCAAAGGGTAAGAGATCCTTCTTTTTTACTGAATAGTATTCCATGGTGTAAATGTACCACAGCATCTTTTTTTCCCTTTTTAAAAGTTGATTAAGGTATTACACATGAGTCCATCCCCCCCCCTCCCATACATGCCTTCACCCCTCAGTATCTTGCGTCCATTGGTTATGCTTATATGCATGCATACAAGTCCTTTGGTTGATCTCTTACCTCCCCCCACCTCCCCAGCCTTTCCACTGTATTTTGACAGTCTTACCACAGCTTCTTTATCCACTCATCTACTGATGGGCACTTGGGCTGTTTCCAAATCTTAGCTATTGTAAATTGGGCTGCTGTGAACATAGGGTGCATATGTTCTTTTTGATTGGTGTTTCAGGCTTCTAAGATATAGTCCTAGAAGTGGGATCAGTGGGTCAAATGGCAGTACCATTTTTAATTTTTTGAGAAAATTCTTTTCTGTTTTCCATCCATTCCCACTAGTAGTGTACTAGGTGTCTTTTCTCCACGTCCTTGCCAGTACTTGTTTGCTGATTTATTGATGGTAGCCATTCTGGTAGGTGTGAGGTAGTACCTCACTGTTGCTTTAATGTTCGTTTCTCTTATGATTAGTAAGGTTGAGCATTTTTTCATATGTCTTTTGGCCATTTGTATGTCCTCTTCAGAGAAGTGTCTAAGTCTTCTGCCCATTTTTTATTTTATTTTTTAAAATATATTTTATTGATTTTTTACAGAGAGGAAAAGAGAGGGATAGTTAGAAATATTGATCAGCTACCTCCTGCACACCCCCCACCAGGGGTGTGCCCACAACCAATGTACATGCCTTGTCTGGAATTGAACCTGGGACCTTTCAGTCTGCAGGTTGATGCTCTATCCACTGAGCCAAACCGGTTTTAGCTATATATATATATATATATATATATATATATATATATATATATATAGAGAGAGAGAGAGAGAGAGAGAGAGAGAGAGAGAGAGAGAGAGGGGAAGGGAGAGGGATAGAGAGTTAGAAACATCGATCAGTTGCCTCCTGCCCACCCCCTCCTGGGGATGTGCCCACAACCAAGGGAATTGAACCTGGGATCCTTCAGTTCGCAGACAGACGCTCTATCCACTGAGCCAAACCGATTTCAGCCCAACACCATTTATTGAAGACACTGTCTCTTCTCCATTTTATGTTCTTGCCTCCTTTGTCAAATACTAATTGAGTATAATGGCTTGGATCCATTTCTGGGTTTTCTGCTCTGTTCTACTGCCACAGCAGCAGGGCTTTTTATTGGCCTTTTAACATGAGATAACCTTTCACTTGTCAAATTCTCACAGATTGAAAAACATTCTACTTACCGAAGAGGGAGATACAGCCCATCTGGGGTGGGGCCTGAGGGTTTGCTCCCTGGAAGTTATGAGTGGAAGCAACAAATCACTATGTACTATGACTTGTCACCCAAAGAAACGCCAGCTGTCGCATTACATTGAGATTGCATTGCAGCTGCTGTCACATCTTGAAATATTGTTTATCACTTATTTGAAATGATATCATTTATTAGACCCACTGGTATATCTTATTTACTGTACAATAAGTACAGCATAATATCTGGTTGAAATTACTGTTGTTAGGTCATTTTTGACAAAGAAAATTGGCTCCCCTAATAAAATACATTCATTTTAAAACTGTTAATTTTCCATTAGTATATGTGAATATAGTGGCTTTTCTTTTTATTTTCTATGTATTTGTGTTTTTACCAATTATTCTGAGGAGTGTGTGGTGAAGTGGGCTAGGTCCCGGCTTTGGTGACAAATCTCCTGACTGCCTTAGCCACCTGCAAGCATCCCAGCTGAAGGCTTTCACTTCCATTGGTCTATGGACTATGGCAACTCTTAGAGAGACACATGTTCTGATAGGCAGCCAACATTTTAAACCATTGCTTGGGATGACCTCTACCCACCCCTCAAATCTGCCTCTCATCGATGTTTCTAACGCTTTATCTCTCTCCCCTCCTCTCTGTAAAAAAATAAAAATAAAAATAAAATCAATAATTAAAAAAAAAAGCTGGAGAAGGGTCCAGAGCGTCCATCTGGACCTTGACCATGGGTACCTTCAGATTGACCACACATATAAGCCACCCATCAGTGATGAGAGAGAGATAATCATTGATCAGCTGCCTCCTGCATGTCCCCTACTGGGGATGAGCCACAACTTGGGCATGTGTCCTGACTGGAAATCGAACCTGGGAACCTTCAGTCCGCAGGCGGACGCTCTATTCACTGAGCCAAACTGGCTAGGGCCCAGTTGATTTTTTTTAAAATTTAATAAATTTTTATTGTTCAGATTATTACAATTGTTTCTCCTTTTTTCCCCCCTATAGCTCCCCTCCACCCGGTCCCCACTCCATCCTCTACCCTTACCACCCCCCCCCCCCCCCAGTCCTCATCCATAGCTATATGATTTTTGTCCAGTCTCTTCCCGTACCCCCCACACAGACCCCTTTTCCCCTGAGAATTATCAATATCCTCCCATTTTATGTCTTGAACTCTATATCCAGTCTTTTGTTCTCCATTTCTTTTATTTGAGATCTGTTTCTTTGTCTTGGCTTTTTCACTGCTTCCCTGAGTTGGTAGGGTAGCTTTGTGTGCTGGGTGTCCTATATGGTTCAATGGGTCAGCCTCCCAGTTACTCTTGGTGCACCCCTTTGTGGACTGTGTGTACAGCCTTGTTGTAGTTAAGTCTTGATTGCTGTTGGTACACTGGGAGGAATTGACCTCCAGGCCAATTGGCTGTGAGGACCCGCTGTGTCTATAATGGAAGAATTGCTGTGCTGGAGACACGTTTATGGGGGAGGACTTGTTCCCGTAGGGCTTTGGTGCTCACTGAGTCTGTCTCTTGAACGTGTCCCTTATGAGAGTAGTTGAAATCTGGTATTGTCTCACACTGACCACTAGATACACTAGTTTCTGGATCTCCAATGGGGTGCAGTTCAGCTACTGTCTGAGGCCACCCAGCAGGAGTTACCGTAAGAAGTACAGTTTTCTCCTCTTTGCTTGGGATTTGGCAGTTTTGGAGCTGGAGCTGCAGTCTATTTGTTAAGCTGCCTCAATACATGCCATTTATATGCAAAAGCAGCTGTGTGGAGCCTGGGCGGGTTTGTAGAATGTGCGGGGCGGGGTCTCAGGGTGAGGTGGGGTCACTAGGCTGGGGCATGACAAACAGCAATGGCTGCCTTTCCAGGTTCCACGTCCCCGCGCTCCAGTGCAGTAAACAATGATTGCTGCATGCACCTCTGCAAAAGAGTCACCCTCGCTTTCTGACCTGATGGTCGACAGACCAGCTTCTCCCCGTAGGCGTCTGGGTCCCCCATGTGACCCCAGAAACTGGATTTCGAAGTGATCTGGAGCTTGTTTCCTTTCGGGTTGGAAAAAGCCGGGTTCGTGCGCCTCCGAACCTAGCCTTTTCAGCTTTTCAGCACTTGTGCTCCTTTCTCTCTCAGCCAGCTTTCCTGGGTTCTGGGTGATAGTTTTGTCTTTTAATTGTAGTTTTGAAATCGTTGTGCGAGGAGGCAGCTTAGTTGTTTACCTTTGCCGCCATCTTGGTTTCTCCCCCAGTTGCTTTTTGACGGAGAATATTTGGGGGTTTACCTCCAGAGGTTCTGATGTAGTGCATCAGGCGTGGGCTCAGGAAGTCACTTTCCCAGAAGCCTCTGGGAAGACAGCGGAGCAGGTGAGTCCAGTAATGACAGCAGTTGCCTCCAACAGCTTTCTGCCACCTTGGGGTGCAGGGGTGGGGCACGTGGAGAAAGGAAAGGTACCAATGCCTGAGGGAAGAGCCCCATTCACGGCCCTTTAATTTTAGTAAAAGCTAAGGAAGGTACACAACCAAATTCTCCCGTCCTTGGACCTCTCCCTAGCGCCACCCCCAGCTTCTGGTGCGCAGCCTGCAGCCCTCCCAGCTCCCTGCACTCCCTGTCTGCCTCCTGTCCCGGGATGCTCTACTGTCCCCCCGGCACCGGCCTGTCTTTCTGCAGCAGCACAGGCCTCCTCGCCGTCCCTGTCCACGCTGACCTTGGGTCTTCAGCCTTTCTCTCACTTCCAGCTCTGAGCATCTTCCCCAACTGTTTTTCTCAGAAAAATCATCCATGGACGGGAGTCCGTCCCTCCTGGAGTTTGACTCCGGCACGTTCCTGACCTCACCTGGCCGTGGTGCTCCTCAGAGATCTCCCTGTTCCTTGTCCTGGAGCTCTCCGGGCAGGTTAGAAAAAGAAACAACCAAGCGCTTAGCTCCAACGCCCAAAAGGCCTTCTGCCTTCCTGTGGCTCAAAGAGCGGCAGCTGCGGACTCAGGCTAAGGCAGGACTGAACTGGGAGGTCAGAGCCGGTGGAGGTGAGGGCTGATGAGAACTGGCCCCCGGACAGTCAGGCCCCAGGAAGGACGTGCAGGAAGAACGAATCTGCTCTAGAGAAGGGGTCAGGGGTCACAGACCTTTCACCCCGAGAAATCTAGGACAGTGTCCCCTTTACACTAGCCTTGGGACCTCTGTCATGCAGGCTGCCCTCTGGTCTCACTTGGTTGTCCCATCTACACTCCTCGCACCCCCACCCCAGCGCCCAAGCACCCCAATGCTGGGAGGTGTCCTGGGGCTCCAGGCCTTCCCAGGTAATGACCATCATCTGATTGCTCCCCTACCCCACCCGCCGGGGTGATTCTCCAGGCTTGCCAAACAGGCCCACCTGCGTTGGCACCCCCGGGCCCTTCCGGATCTGGGGCTCCGCTTCGGATACCTGCATCCGAAGGGCTCACGGCGTGCCTTTCTGACAAGTCCTGAAGCTGTTTCACAGGGTGGAGACCGGCTCCAGTGCTGCCTCCTGTGGCCACCCCCCTTCCCCTGGCTTCATCTGTCCTCCCTCAGCTGTGCGCTGTGATGGGCTCCAGCTGTCTCCCCAGCCTGGCAGTCTGTCCCTGCTTCCTTGGAAGCAGCCTTTATCTTAGTGGGTTCTGATTAGGGCTCCCTTGCAGCCCACCAAGCGCAAATCCCCCCTAAAGTCTGGGTGAGGTGGTGGAGGCGGTGCCGAGGGGCTGTTGTCTTGGTGACTGGCTGGCTGACAGCTTCGGGACTCCTGCGGTGCCCTCTCCAGGAGCCTCATCCAGTGCCAGCGTCTGGAGGAGGCGCTGAGTCTGCAAATACATGTGAGTGAGCAGAACGGGGTTCCCAGAGAGAGGGTTCACTGGGAGGGTCCACACGACATCCCCGGGAGGTGGAGGTGACCAAGGATTAGCCGGGTGAGACCGCTACCAACTCCACTGACGCTGAGCGACACGCTTGCTCTCCGCAGACCCAGCGGCCTCGCTGGCCAGGCTGGTTTTGGAAGGAAGTGGTGGTGCCCGCTCTGCCCTGGAGGCCGCAGGCAGCGCGGGCAGCGGGCTGAGCACGCTCCCAGGCCCTGCCGGAGCTCGTCCAGTGGATTTGGCCTGAGGCAGGGAGGCCTGAGGGCAGCCGATCGTGGAGTTTAAGTGGCCCAGTTCTGAGCTTATTTGGAAGGTAACGCTGACAGAATTTGCGGACAGTCTAGGTTGGGATGTGAGGAGGAGGAATTAGGGATGGCACAAAGGCTGTGTTCCGAGGGCAGGAAGATTGGAGTTGCCGTGACCTGCGATGGGGGAGCAGGCTGCAGTGGGAGGCGGGATATGGCTCAGTGTGTTCAGGTTATGTTGGCAGTACCTCGTGACAGTTAATCTTGCCACCCTCCAAGACACCATCTCTTTTGCCGAGACCTGAGGAATGACCTGTCTCCCTGCACACTCTATATCCAGATAGTTGATTTTCTAACTTCTGCATCCTGAACGAATACTTAAAAGTGATAACCTGATTTGAATTGTGGGTTTGACTCATTTTCCATGGTTTCCTGTTGCCCTGTGGGTAACACCTGCTGCCTTCACACAGTCCCCCAGAAATGGAATTGCTGGGTCATCGGGTTGTTCTATTCTTAATTTTTTGAAGAATCTTCACACGGATTTCCATAATGGCTGCACCAAGTTGCAGTTCCTCCAACAGTGCATGGGGGTTTCCTTCTCTCCACTTCTTGTCAAGCCATGTTATTTGTTGACTTTTTGATAATAGCCATTCTGATAGGTGTGAAGTGATATCTCATTGTGCTTTTAAAATATATTTTTATTGATTTCAGAGAGGAAAGGAGAAAGAGATAGAAACATCAATGATGAAAATCATTGATAGGCTGCCTCCTGCATGCCCCTCACTGGGGATTGAGCCCGCAACCTAGGCATGTATCCTTGACAAGAATTGAACCTGGGACTCTTCAGTCTGCCACCGATACTCTATCCACTGAGCAACACCAGCTAGGGCTTGGACATCTTTCTAGATGTGTGTTGGCCATCTGTGTGTCCTCTTTAGAGAAATGTCTCTTCATTCCTCTGCCCTTCTTTTTATCGAATTGTTTATTTTTGTTACTGAGTTGTAGGAGTTCCTTATGTTGGATATTAGTACCTTATGGGTTATATCATTTGCAATTGTCTCCTTCTGTTCAATAAATTGTCTTTTCATTTTGTTAGTGGTTTACTGTGAAGAGGATTTTTAGTTTGATATATTTCCATTTATTTAATTTTGCTTTTGTTGCCTTTGCCCAAGGAGATATAAAAAAAAGTATTGTTAAGAGTGATGTTGAAGAGTTTACTTTCTATGTTTTATTTAGGACTTTATGGTTTCATGTCTTACATTTATGTATTTAATCCGTTTTAAATTTATTTTTGTATATGTTGTAAGAGAATAGTTCACTTTCACCTTTTTCACTTAACTGTCCAGTTTTTCTAGTACCACTTGTTGAAGAGACTCTCATTTCTCCATTGTACATTCTTGCCTTCCTTCTCATAGATTAATTGGCCATGCAAGTGATAGTTTATTTCTGGGCTCTCTATTCCATTCCATTGATCTATGTGTCTGTTTTGTGCCTGTGCCATACTGCTTTAATTACTATAGCTTTGCAATGTAGTTTAATACCAAGGAGTGTGACACCTATAAATTTGTTCTTTTTGAAGATTGCTTTGGATATTCTGGGTCTTTTGTGGTTCCACATAAATTTTAGGATTATTTGTTGTGGATAAAGAATTCTTGGTCAGTGGTTTTGTCTTTCTACAGTAAATATTTCGCCTCACTCAATTCTTGCTTGCACGATTTATGACAGGAACTCTGATGTAATTTTTATCTTTATTCCTCTATAGGTAAGATGTTTTCCCTCTGATTTTTCAAGATTTTCTTTTTTATTTTTGGTTTTCTGCAATTTGAATATGATAAGATCAGGTGTGGATTTTATTTTATTTTTAAAAGATATATATATATATATATATATATATATATACACACACACACACATATGCACACACACACACTCATATATATTTAAAAAATTTAATGCATTTTGTTGATTTTTTTTACAGAGAGGAAGGGAGAAGGCTGGAGAGGTAGAAACATTGATGAGAAAGAAACATTGATCAGCTGCCTCCTGCACACCCCCTAATGGGGATGTGCCCATAGCCAAGATACATGCCCTTGACTGAAATTAAACTTGGGACCTTTCAGTCTGCAGGCCTACGCTCTATCCACTGAGCCAAACAGGTTAGGCAGATACATTTAAAAAAAAAAAAAAAAAAATATATATATATATATATATATATATATATATATATATATATATTATTGATTTTTTACAGAGAGTAAGGGAGAGGGATAGAGAGGTAGAAACATCGATGAGAGAGAATCATCAATCAACTGCCTCTTGCACACCCCCCACCAGGGATGTGCCCGCAACCAAGGTACATGCCCTTGACCAGAATCGAACCCGGGACCTTTCAGTCCACAGGCTGATGCTCTATCCACTGAGCCAAACCTGTTTTGGCAATTTTTAGGTTTTTAAATATATATATATATATATATATATATATATATATATATATATATATATATATATATATAATTGATTTTTCCTCACCAAGAGAAAGGGAGAAGGATAGAGAGCCAGAAAGATCAATGAGAGAGAAACACCAATCAGCTTCTTCCTGCACACCCCTCACTGGGGATGTGCATACAACCAAGGTAGATGCCCTTGATTGGAATTGAACCTGGGACCCTTCACTCCACAGGCCAATGCTCTATCCACTGAGCCAAACCGGTTAGGGTGATTTTTAGTTTTTTATCCTATGTGATGTTCTCTGAGCTTCCTGGACTTGTAATTTGCTGTTTATTAATGTGGCTAAAATTTTAGCCATTATTACTTCAAATATTTATTTTGTTCCCTTTTCTTTTTCTCCTCCTTTTGGTATTTTTTTGAATAACTTTTTTATTTTTCAATTACAGTTGACATACAATATTATGTTAATTTCAGGTGTACAACATTGTGATTAGACACTTATGTAACGTATGAAGTGGTCCCCCAATAAGTCTATATCGACCTAGGACCATAAATAGTTGTTATATTATTCACCATATTCTCATGCTGTACTTTACACCCCTGAGACAATTTTTATTTGCACATCTTAGCCCCTTCACCTTTTTCACCCATGCCCCCAATTCCTTTCCCCTCTGACAACCATCAAAATGTTCTCAGCATCTATGAGGGTTTTTTTCAGTTTTGTTTGTTCATTTATTTTTTCTTTAGAATCCACATGCAAGTGAAATCATAAGGTATTTGTCTTTCTCTGTCTGACTTATTTAACTTAGCATAATACTCCTTTTGGTGTTCTTATATGCATACTAGAGGCCAGGTGCATAACAATTTATGCATTGGAGGGAGGGTGCCTCAGCCCAGCCTGCCCCCTCTCACAGTCTGGGAGCCCTTAGGGGCGGGGCATCACACCTCTGCGGTTGCCACTGCCGGCAGCGCAAGCCTCATCTGGCCCTGGTTACCTGAGCCTCGGGCGGTCCTGGGCAGCTGGCCAGCTGGCCAGCTGCCACCTTGGGCCGGCCCGGGCTGCTGGGGGACTGAGGGAACTGGGGGAGTTAGAGGCAGGCTTGTGGGGTGGGCCCAACCTTGCCGTGCGGGACTGAGGGGACTGGACACTGCCATCTGTGGCTGTGGGCGGTGCCATCTTTGCGACGGTGTGAGGGTCAATTAGCATATTCCCTCTTCATTAGATAGGATGTTATACCTTTTGTATTTGTCCTGCAGTTCTTGAGTATTCTGCTTTTGTTTCCCTGCACTTTTTTCCTGGCCTTCACAAGTGTTTCTCAGTGCCCCCACCCCCTGTACATGACAGGAGGGCTGAGGGGCTGGAGTGGCCTATCTGCTCTTTCCGGGTCAGATGCAGCAGCTTCCTCTGAGTGCTGGCTTTTGTTCCAGAGGAAGAGCAAAGTGCCTGTATTTCAAAGGGTTGCTTTTCCCTCTCCCCCACTGGGAGCAGAGGGGGTTTCTTCCAATCTGCAAGGCAAAACCCAATCTTGTAGGTAAAACCCAAGAAAGCATGGGGATCCATTAAATGGTCCCACTGGAGTTTTGAACTTGCAAGTTCATCTGTACTCTGTCTCCATCAGTTGGTCAATTCTAGCTTATGTTCCCGCAGGTACTGGCTCCACCAGCAGGTGTCTCCTCTGGGCTTCTGCTCCTGTAAGCTGATTCTCTATCCACCTCTGTCTCCAGTTTTTCTTTTTCTTTTTCTTTTCTTTTAAAAATATTTTTATTGATTTCAGAGAGGAAGGGAGAGGGAGTTAGAAACATCAATGATGATAGAGAATCACTGATTGGCTGCCTCCTGCACACCCCCTACTGGGGATTGAGCCTGCAACCCCAGCATGTGCCACTGATTGGAATTGAACTTTGGACCCCTCAGTTCGCAGGCTTATGCTCTAGCCACTGAGCCAAACCAGCCAGCGCCTGTCTCTGGTTTTCAAGGCAACAGTTTGCCCTGCAACCCCAAATCTCTTATGGCTCTAAGAAGAGTCATTGTTTTTAGTTTATCCCGTTGTTTCCTTGTCTTAAGGATGTGAGTGATGCTTCCACCTCTGCATCGCAGAGCAGAAGCCTGAAGTATTGGCTCCTTTTTTACTGGATCTCAGGTTCCCTCCCAGAAATGCCCACAGAGGGACCTAATTCCACTGAAACACCATTTCCTTGCATTGGCCTTGTTTAGTTTTAATGCTATTGGTTCCTTCTCTTGTTTCTTAGACCTGCTGAAAGCACCTTGTTCAGCAAGACAGTGACAAGTTAAAAAGTTTAAAAAGCAGGTAAGTAAGTACCTGGCCTTCCAATGAGGCTTGAGCTCCCAGGTTGGAAGATAGACGAGAGCTGGGTCCCCACTCGTGTGTGTTCATCCTTCTGAAACTAGCTCCAGGCCCATGAGGACTCCAGCCAACCCCTTACTCTCTTCCTCTCCCTCTTTCTGCAGCCCCCTCTCCTGCCCCTCTCACCACTCCCCTGTATGCTGCTCAGCTCACCTGCTGCTCCTCTGTTTCCCGGTCTCAGGGTCTTCCAGGTCTCTTGCTGACCAGCTCTTCTCCAAGGACACCCTCCAGGGAGGCCGGCAGTAGCAGATACAATGACATGTTTCTGGGCCTTTATCTACAAAATCTCCAAACTGTTGCTCAGAAAGACAAAGACAGTGAAGGTTCCTCGGCCTGATGTGGATTGTGGCAGCCGGTATGCAGGAGTCCGCTGGCTGGAGGAGGAGCCCCCCAAGTCTCATCTCTACGGGGGGGTTCCTGAGCCGTGGCCCCTGTGGGACGGGGTTCCAGGTCAGGACTTTGGAAGCAGGTGCCGCCACAGCCCGAACACTGTCTGGAGCCAGCGGAGCTGCCCATGGAGCAGGAGGAGCGAGCCGAGGTGAAGGCCTGGCCCGGAGCCTCCACGGCAGAGCCAGACGTGACGACGCCGGGCCGGAGTAAGGCTGGGAGGCACCAGCAGGATTAAGTTTGTAATAATTCTTTTAAATTCTTCCTGAAGACACCTGCTTTAACCTTTAGGAATCAGAATAACAACAGTTGCGATGCGAAAACACATTTTAGAGACGAATTTGGTTCACACGTGCACACAGTGGTGGACGAGGCATTGTCGTCTGCCGTGGCCGTGGCGAGAAAAGCAAGCACGCTGCTCTCTGAGGCACTGCTGGGTCTCCTGCTGCTGTGTGTGCCTCTGAACTTGCTTTTATGCTTTTGGCATAATAATGCTTTAATTTTTTAATGATATTTCACTTTATGGAGTTGATTGGCATTGACCATAAGCTATAAATAAAAGAAATAAATATGTGAAATAAGTGGCAACAAAGGAACTGATTTTCCTTTCGGAGTGGGGGTGGGAGGAGACTGGAGTCCGTTGGAGGCCTGGGGTGGTGGAACATTCCAGAGGCAATGTCCTGCCTCCACACATGGGCGTCCTTGCCGCTCCCTGAGCGGACCCCAAAGAATCAGATGTAACTTTGGGGGCTGCCTGGTTGGGGAAGATAAGGTCTTGTGATTCACAAGCTGTTCAAACTGGCCTTGTTTAATGTTCTTGTCTGTTTCTCCATCCCACTTGCCGGGAATTTCTCTAGCTTCTTACTATCCTGCCATATTAGATCCCATCCAACCTTAAGGTTAGGTTTTCTGTTATTTTATTTTATTTTTTAATATATTTTATTGATTTTTTACAGAGCGGAAGGGAGAGAGAGAGCTAGAAACATCGATGAGAATCATTGAACAGCTGCCTCCTGCACGCCCCCTACTGGGAATGTGCTGCAACCAAGGTACGTGCCCTTGACCGGAATCGAACCCAGGACCCTTCAGTCCGCAGGCCGATGCTGTATCCACTGAGCCAAACCGGTTTCGGCAGGGTTTCCTGTTATTTGAAAATGCACTGATAGAATGATTGGTTATTTAAAAATAATTTAATGTGCCCTAGCCCATTTGGCAAAGTAGACAGAGCATCAGTCCACGGACTGAAGGTTCCTGGGTTTGATTCTGGTCAAGGTCATGTACCTCGGTTGCAGGCTCCATCCCTGGTCCAGGTTGGGTTGGGGTGCATCTGGGAGGCAACTGTTATGCCCAGATTTCGTGATCCCCAAAGATCACCAGGGAGCCGAGTCCAATGCAATAGCAGAAAACCTGTATTTCATGCTAGCATGGGCTCTGTCCCACTTACACCGACAGCGGAGTGGCGGAAGAGAACGAGCTTCAACAGATCAAGGGGTTTTATAGGGGCAGTGATGTCACTGCTTTGGCTGATTGGTTGGGTGAGGGCTAGGGTCCAGTTACAAAATGGAGGATCAGGAGTTAGCCCCGCACTGCCCTTTCATTCCCCCCTTGTCTTATGTACATGAGTCAAATCATTGACTCAGCCCACTTTCTTTAAGGGTATTCTCTGTTTTGTTTAAAAAACGTTCTTACAATTACCAAGACCCTTAGTACCACAGTTCCCATCAGTACTGTCCTCACTGAAGTCCAGTTCCCCTCCTGCATCAAGTCTCCTCCCAACCTGAATGGAGCCCAGGCTAGGGATCTCACAGGTGAGGCCACTGATTGCCAGGACCCAGGCCATTTTCTGGTGCAGGAGCTGGGAGTGGTGTAGCTAGGTCTGGGTGCCGTCTACTTCAACAGCCGTGGGCGTGCTCAGGATAATAGTGTAGCATCCCTTTCAGGGTGGAGTGAGTCCTTGGGCAGTGAATTTCTTTACCCACACTGAGTCCCAGGCTGGAAGGGGTATACAGGGTCCACCGTGAGCACTGGCAGTGCATCTCTGGATATACCGCAGAGCCTGTAAGGACTTTAGCAAGGGAATGGTTATGAATTCCAGCTTTCAGTTTCTCCCTGACCCCGGGAAGGATGGAGGGAGGTTTACCATACATGATCCCAAAGAGGGAAATCCGTCCCAATAGAGGGTACACCTGGCCCATAAGAGGGTGAAGGGCAAGGGGTTGGTCCAATTTTCACCGGTTTTTAGGACAAATTTAATTAGTCCTGTTCATGCCTGTCCTAAGGCTTGAGCTATACTTTGAGATACCTTGGCTACAAAGGCTGGGCTGTTATCTGATCCTATGACTACTGGCAGCCCGAATAATCTCCTGGAGTAATCTCTTGACTATTAAAGAAGCAGTTTCTGTCCTAGTGAGGTATACTTCAATCTAATCTGAGGTATCTACAAAAACTTAACATGTACTTGTACCATGATGCTGGTGGCTTAATCTCTGTGAAATCCACCTACCAATGCTCTCTTCTAGTACCTTATCTAAGCTTGGTAGTGTCTGCCTCACAGAAGTTCAGAAGTCCTGGTGATGCCTATGTGGGTAACCTGGTGTAACTGGGCAACTAATGTCCGACCTACAGCCTCTGGGACCAATAGTAGGGTCCACCAACCATCTGGTCCTTTGATGACTTGCTTCTATTCTGCCAATTCCTCCTCTTGCTCTGTGTAGGAGGGGGGTCCAGTAGGGTTACTAAGACTTGTCCAGCTGCAGTTGGTAACCCTCTTTCCCTGTGGATGGCACAGTGTCCCCATCAAAGGGCCTGGATTAAGGTCAAAAGTTCAGGAAATGTGCCCAAATGGTGTGGTCCAGGGTGACTACCGCTGCCCCTGCATATCAGATCCCATCCTGAATGTAACTGCTCCCATCTGTGAACCGTACTGGTACCTTGTATCAGGTCTGTTACCTCTGTGCAGTCATGAATGGGTTCCTCTGGATCATCATCTGGAAGCAGGCTGGCAGGGTTGATGGCCAGTGTCTGGGCCGTAGTCAGGGCTAGCTCCTGGCCCAGAGTCTGCTTATCTGCCTCCTTCACCAGCAATGCTGTGGTGGACACTGCCCAGAGGCACACTGGCCACCCTGCTGCCACAGGGTCTAGTCACTTAGGCAACAGGTCTCTTCCAGGGACCTAGAGTCTAAGTGAGAACCCCTTTGGCAATGCCTCTTACCTCACTCACGTAGAGGTGGAAGGGCTTCGCGACGTCTGGCAAGGTTAGGGAAGGTGCTGAGATGAGAGCCTTCTTTAGCTCCTCAAAGGCCCGTTGTTCCACTTTGGTCCAGTTCAGCAGCTGTGTTCCCCAGTACTTGTTCCTTCCGAGGACCACAGTCCTTCTTGATGTCCAAGGAAAATAGGCAGTTTGTCCGGTGGCTCTCTGGACTGATGTACGGGTCCCATCGGCTCTGTCAAGACTGAATAGGCTGCCCCAGTGTCCACCAGGAAACTAACAGGTTTGCCCCCCACTTGTAAGGCTACCCTGGGGGCTTAATGGAAAGGAGCCCCGGTCCTGTCAGTCCTTTTCTCCAGCTAACCTGTCAGGACATTCTCTTTCAGTGCCCCAGCTTCCTACAATAAGCATACTAATTCTTTCCTATTTACTGCTGGCTTTTTCTCTCTTTCTCTGTTCTCCTTTCTCATCACATGTACAACCTTTACAAAAACCTTTATAATTTCAAATTAACTTTCAAACCTTTTTTCTATATCCTTCAACAATACATAACCATGCCTCAAATCTTATAGAAAAGGCAAAGGGAGGAGGGAGCAGGTCCAGTACCCTGTTCCTAGGCCTCCAGCCACTTGAAATTTAAAATGCCACGTTTTTCCTACAGATACGGATCTCAGATTCTGATAAGCCTGAAAAAGGGGAATGGGGGAATTTCTAACTGCGCCTCTAAGCCCCTTAACAGAACACAGTGAAAAGTGTCCAAGCAGTCGCCAGGGGTTCTCCAGTCTCATTGAGGTGTAGGGGGTCACAAGGGAATTTCTCTCCTCATCCCTGCCACCGCTACTCAAAACAACCCCTGGAGGGGATGGATGCCGGTGGGCAGAGGCAGGGAGCGTGGCGCAGGTCCCAGATGGTGAAGGAGGTGCTCCCACCGAGGCGTTTTCATCCTGCAGTCCACTCTGTTCCCACTGGGAAAGGCACTTGCCTCCTGCTAGTAGGGGAACCAGTGACCCCTACATTGCAATCAGACTCCCTGAATTTTCTGAGAAGCCCCTCTGCTTGAGGGTATTTCCATTAATATTACTGATTTTAAAACTATAACTTAAGAGTTGACACACACAAGGACCAAGTGGCCCACAAAATATTTTCCTTTTCTTCTAATCATTAATCACATCAAACTTAAATGGCCAATTGAGACAAACAGTAGTTAATTTTAGATTTCGGTCCCTGCTTTTAACTGTTTGGACCACAATGGTTACAACTTCATACTTTCTTTTTTTTAAATTTAACTTAATTTTTTTATTAATAAACCTTTATTGTTCACACTACTACAAAAGTTCCTCATCCTTTTCCCCTCCACCAGGTCCCCACCCCACCCTCTGCCCCCTCCCTACCCCCCACCGTCCTCATCCATAGGTGCACAATCTCCGTTCAGTCTCCTCCCCCATCCCCCCTCCCCCCCTGAGAATCATCAGTCCACTCCCCCTCCATACCTCTGATTCTTATTTTCAACAGTTAAAATTGTTTATCAGGTTTTTAATTTTTATTTTTATTTATTTATTTTTAATAAACCTTTATTGTTCATATTATTACAAAAGTTTTTCATTTTTTTCCCCTCCACCAGGTTCCCACCCCACCCTCTGCCCTTTCCCCACCCCCCATTGTCCTCATCCATAGGTACACAGTCTATGTTCAGTCTCTTTCCGCACCCCCCACTCCTCTTTTCCCTGAGAATCATCAGTCCACTCCCCTTCCATACCTCCAATCCTACCATATTCAACAGTTAATATTGTTCATCAGGTTTTTTTAATTCCCTTTTTTTAAAAAAAAAAAATTTAATTTAATTTAACTTTTTTTTATTGGCTTCTAAAGGGAAGTTTAAGGTCAAAAGGAGTTTCAGGTGTGCCCAGATCCTATTCATCAAAATCTGGGTAAGCTCCTTATTTTTGGTACAAGATTTAACATATCAAGACCTGGGTGAATCAAGGTCCTATTTATTCCTTGTTCCAAGCACATGGATTAAGAAATCAGTATTGATAAGAGGATTCTGCCAGTGCCCTCGGGCTCGGCTGATAAGAATTAAAAGAATGTCTATGTGCCTTCTCAGGTGGCTCTCTACATCTCACCCTTTTTTAATAATTAAAATAAAATTTAAACATCAATAATAGGGCTCTAAAATTAAAAACAATTGCAAACAATGCCAATGCAAAAACTAAACCACATGCATGTTATTTTCAAAACTTGAATTCAAGAGCAAAACTCTGGCTATTAAGTAATAACAACAATGCCAATGCAAAACAACAAAATGAGAAATCAGAATTATGGACATATTAATATTTTTAGCTACTAAATGAGTCTCTTTTGTTGCTGGTGTAGATTTACTCAGAGTCCTTGGACTTGCTGCACAAGACTTTGCAGAAGACTGGAAGCTAACAGATGCTAGCATGAGCAGGAACATGATTAAGGAAGTACCTTCCATTTCAGTCTTTAATTTCTTCAGATGACTCCATGTTGGCACCTCAGTCCCTTGCGTAGCCTTCAGTTTTCTTCTCCCACTTTGCTGTCGTCTTGGCAACTCTCCGTCCTTTTGGGTGAAGGGACACGGGAGCTTCTCTGAGTCCATTGTGATGACGGACATAACACTCTGGTACCCGAATTAGCTGCATTGCTCCTTCTTTCCTTTCATTTTGAACCCAGGGTTCTGTTACGCCCAGACTTCGTGATCCCCAAGGACCACCAGGGAGCCGAGTCCGATGCAATAAACAAAAGAGCCTGTACCATGCTAGCATGGGCTCCTCCCACCCACGCCGGCAGCATGGCGGAAGAGAGAGCGAATTTCTCCCAGTCCAGGGGTTTTCCTCCGGTCGGTGGTGATGTCACTGCCTCGGCTAACCTTGATTGGTTGGGTGAGGGCTAGGGATAACTCTGCCCTGCAGGGCGGAATTGGGAGCTCATCCTCGCCCCGCCCTGCCCTCTCATTCCCCCCTTGTCTAATGTGCCTAGTCAAATCATTGACTCAGCCTACTTCCTTTCAGCATAAACAACAAATACAGTTACCAAGACCCTTAGTACCACAGTTCCCATCAGTATTGTCCTCACTGAAGTCCAGTTCCTCTCCTGCAGGCATCAGTTCTCCTCCTGGCCTGTAGTTGCCAGGATCCAGGCCATGCAGGAGCTGGGAGTCATGTAGTCAGGTCTGGGTGCCATCTACTTCAACAGCAGTGGGTGGGCTCAGGATAACAGTGCAGCATCCCTTTGAGTCCTTGGGCAGCGAATTTCTTCACCCACATTGAGTTCCTGGGCTACAGGGTCTGCGGTGGGCACTGGCAGTGCATCTGGAACAAGCAAACTGCAGAGCCTGTAAGGACTTGAGCAAGGAAATGGTTACCATACATGATCCCCTCCCAAAAATGGGAAACTTGTCCCAGTAAGGGGTACACCTGGCCCTCAAGAGGGCAAAGGACAGGGGGTTGGTCTGAAATCCACCTACCAATGCTCTCCTGGGGAGGTTCCCTGGGACCCGAATTCCCAGGGGGATCCCCTTACCTTGTTTAGCATTTACCTCTGCACAGACAGTACTTCTAGCAACTCTGCCTCACAGAAGTTCAGAAGTCTGACCTAGAGCCTCTGGGACCAACAGTCTTGTCATCTGGAGGGTCCATCAACCATCTGGTCCCTCAGTGGCTTGCTTCTGTTCAGCCAATTCCTTCTGGCTGCAGTTGGTAACCCTCTTTTCTCTGTGGATGGCACAGTGTCTCCATCAAAGGGCCTGGATTAAGGCCAAAAGTTCTGGAACTGTGCCCAAATGGTTGGTCCAAGGTGACTACCACTGCCCCTGCATATCAGGTCCCATCCTGAACGTAAATGCTCCCATCCGTGAACAGTACCTTGTCGTCTGTTACCTCTGTGCAGTCATGAATGGGTTCCTCATCATCATCTGGAAGCAGGCTGGCAGGGTTGATGGCCAGAGTTTTATGAATCCGGACACAGGGCTGGTCCCGGAGAAAAGCCTGACCCATCCAGGTTAGCTCCTGGTCCAGAGTCCGCTTATCTGCCTCCTTCACCAGCAATGCTGTGGTGGCCACTGCCTGGAAGCATGCTGGCCACCCTGCTGCCACAGGGTCCAGTCTCTTAGACAGATAGGCAACAGGTCTCTTCCAGGGACCTAGAGTCTGAGTGAGAACCCCTTTGGCAATGCCTCTTACCTCACTCACGTAGAGGTGGAAGGGCTTCGCGATGTCTGGCGAGGCTAGGGCAGCTGCTGAGATGAGAGCCTTCTTTAGCTCCTCAAAGGCCCATTGTCCAGTTCAACGGCTGCGTTCCTTCAGTACATGTTACTTCTGAGGTCCACAGTCCTTCTTCGATGTCCAAGGATGCTCCCTGCTTTCTACAATAAACATACTAATTCCTTCCTATTAGTTGCTGGCCTTTTAATTTCAAATTAACTTCTAAACTTTCTTTCTATATAACCATGCCTCTTTTAAAGAAAAGGCAAGGGAGGAGGGAGCAGGTCCAGTACTGTTCCCAGGCCTCCAGCTGCTTGAAATTTAAAATGCCACATTTTTCCCACAGATACAGATTTATCTGCATTTCTAAGCCCCCTCTACTCCCCCCACAGAACATCGGTGAAAATTGTCCAAGCAGTCGTGGGGGGTTAAATCATACAAATAATTGTTTTCACATTGTTTTAACACAATTCTAAATAAATTATAAACCTTTGTGATGAAGTCTACTTAAATCTATAAAGTAGATACACATGACTGAAACCAAAAATGATTCCCAAAGTTCAAACAAAATACAAGATGCAGGTACAAGCCCAAATTCAACAACAATGGCATATGAGAAAAGCAAAACACAACAAATCAAATATAAAAGTTTCATATGTTACATTAAACATTACTTTAGAAAAACTGACTTAAAAGAATACTGCATCACTGACTTAAAATAATTTTTTTAAGTGTAAGCATTACATACTTTTTCATCTGACAAAGGAGAATAAATCAATCCTTGAGATCTTTGATCATTACTGCTTATTCTTAACACATATAATACAGTTTAGCCTGCCATATTCTAGGCATCTAGTTACTGCAATTAACTTTTCCTAATTCAATTTATACTTTGAGCTTTTAAAGCTGGCAAGTCAAATATATTTGGCATTTTTTTAGATTAATAACATTACATTTCTAATACATCCTGCTTATTTAGGGTAAAGTTTCAGCAACACATTTTTTTTTCAGCATTCAAATGCAAATGAACACATTCTTTAGCTGAAGACTCCCGGCCATTCACGGCCATTCACCACCATTCACGTAAACTTGTTACCATTACCATCTAGTTTCTGCCTCACGGCGGGGAATTTCAAAAGCTGCTTACAATGACTTGGGAAACCAGTTTTAATTTATCTCCCAGTTATCTCCACCACTTTTAAAACTTATTCTGTACCCAGAAAAATGTTTTTAAGCACAGCCCAAAACTATGCGCACTCGTTTTGAACTGGCCTTTTCACTTTACTGAGCACAGAGATTCGCCCTTGAGCTCTTCTCCAGTACCCGATGTCGCCAGGGACCAGATGCCTCCATGCCGGCCCAGGCCACCAGAGCCCAGGCCCCCGGAGCGAGGCTGCTTTGGCCACCCTAGCCACGCTACTCAGGCGGCCCCCAGAGAGAAAGCACCGGTCGCCCCAGCGGCTTCCCGGCTCCACTTCCCCTTCTCCGGGAAGCCAGCAAATTAACCCAGGTGCCTGCTCCCCGAGCCAGGCCACCACTGCCCAGCCACGCTCCACTGCGCAGACTGAGCCACGAGGGAGCCCCCCCCCTCCAACCCAATGCCGCCAGGGGGCCCCGCACCACCACGCCGGCCACACTTCGCCGGCTCCATCCTGGGGCACCATGTCGCCCACAGATACCAAACTCAGACCTGGGAAAGGCTCACTTTCCGCAGGTGAGGCAACGGCTCACGCCGCTCACCTCGTCCTGGAGAGGATTCATTCCTCTCCCCATGAGGGTCCCTCTAGGGCCCTCCAGGGAGGTCAGAACGTCTTCTGATCCTCCTGCCCGTGGCCTTCATGGTGCATCCACCAGGCGTCTTCGGGGACCAATTCCATGAGGGGTTTTACGTCCCTCCAGAGCGCGCATACAAAAACACAGACACACACACACCTACTGCAGCCAGTCAGGCTCTCCGGATCGGGTCTCTCATGGTCCTGGCTGGGGATCCCGGACGAATTCCCCCATATGTTACGCCCAGACTTCGTGATCCCCAAGGACCACCAGGGAGCCGAGTAGGATGCAATAAACAAAAGAGCCTGTACCATGCTAGCATGGGCTCCCCCACTCACGCCGGCAGCATGGCGGAAGAGAGCGAATTTCTCCCAGTCCAGGGGTTTTACTCCGGTCAGTGGTGATGTCACTGCCTCGGCTAACCCTGATTGGTTGGGTGAGGGCTAGGGATAACTCCGCCCTGTGGGGCGGAGTTGGGAGCTCATCCTCGCCCCGCCCTGCCCTCTCAGGTTCGACCCCACAACACTCTGGGCCTGGCTGCTGCGGGCCTGGGTGCTCCGGGCCTGGCTGTTTAGGGCCTGGCTGCTGTTGCTCCGGGTCTGGCTGCTCCAGGCCTGGCTGCTGCTGCTCTGGGCCTGGCTGCTCTGGGACAACTTCATACTTTCAAATTAATAAACATAGACATTTTGTTGTTAGGTGGGCCGATTCCCCTCTGACAGAGCAAGCACCCCTGGGAAAAAGGAATTCCAGTGGCCTTTTGGGGCGGTTTGCTATGTGTCAGAGCACTCAGCCTTAAACAAATTAAAGGTTTCCTCTTTTTAAATCAGACCAAACAAGTAATATATTTTGAATTCTTAATTATTTAAGAGAAAAAACATTTTATTTTCTCAAAAACAAGTTGCTATTCTCTAGGTATTTAGTTACCACAATTATATAACTTCTCCCAATTCAATTCGAATCCAAACTTTCAGAACTTGCAAAATCTAATAATTAACTTTAAACCTTGTTTTTTTTTTTTCTGCCCAGGGAAACTGAGAAGCAAACTTGTATTCACATGTAAACTTGTCCGTGGGCTAACAAAAGGTGTAGCCATTCAAATGCAAATGAACACATTCTTTAAAGATAGCTGCTGGCTGGAATTGGATTACCTGTTAAACCTGCTATCTACTTCCTGCTGATTACTTGCCTGAGGGTGGGAATTTCAAAAGGGCTGCTTAAAATGCCTTGGGAAACTAGCTTGTATTTATCTCCCTGGTTCATCTTCACCATCTTTAAAGCTAAAAAACAGTTTAGGGTTTTTTATTCTGTACACAGAGAAGAGTTAAGCCCAGCTCAAAAACTATGCACACTCGTTTTTTAAACTGGTCTTTCTGCCTTGAGTATAGAAATCCCCGATGCATAAAAGCTTTCTTGAGGAGTGGTGTCCACATTAGACCTCCACGTGCCTCCCCTCCCCCACCTCCTGCCTTCTCTGGGGGGAAAGAGTCAGAGCTAATTTACAAACAAAAGCAAACTGAAACCCTTACTTACACAAACACACAGAGAACACAGAAACAGACAGAGGGCCCCTAAAAACAGTCTTCCAACTCCGTGGAAGCAAAACCAAGAGCTAAACAACAGCCTCACGCCGATCGGTGGTCCTCTGGTGGCCACCTGACATTGAAAGCTGGCCACTCACTAGAACAACAAGTCTGCCATCAGCCCTTCCGGACCTCCACAACACAGAAAATCACAACAACCAACAAGAAGAGGGTGCCCAACATCAACACTTCAACTCCTTAGAAGAAAAACCAGACGTTGGCCTCACGCCGATCCGCGGAAGCAACCGCCTCGTCCTGGGAGAGGATTCCACGTCCCTCCTGCCTGTGAGGGGATTCCACATCCCTCCCGAGCGCTCACACAGGAGGGGATTCCACGTTCCTTCACAGCCAGCTCACACAAGCACTCACACACACACACACACACACACACACACACACACTTACACACACACACACACACACACACACACACACACACTTACACACACACACACACACACACTTACTGCAGCCAGTCAGACTCTCTGGATTGGGATCCCCAGGGTCTTGGGGCTCCTGGACGAGCCCCCAAATGTTATGCCCAGATTTTGTGATCCCCAAAGACCACCAGGGAGCTGAGTCCGATGCAATAGCAGAAAGCCTGTATTCCATGCTAGCATGGGCTCTGTCCCACTTACACCAACAGTTGTGTGGCAGAAGAGAGCAGCTTCAACAGATCAAAGGGTTTTATAGGGGCGGTGATGTCACTGCTTTGGCTGATTGGTTGGGTGAGGGCTAGGGTCCAGTTACAAAATGGAGATCAGGAGTTAGCCCTGCCCTGCCATTTCACAGCCAATCAATGTGTCTCTCACATTGATGTTCTCTCTCTTTCTCCCCCCCTTCCCCCCCTTCCACTCACTAAAAAGCAATGGGAAAAAAATATATTCTCAGGTAAGGGTTAACAAGAAAAAAACATTAATGTTGCCTTTTATATTGGCTATATGTTTACTTTTCCTATTTTTTTTTATTTTTTTTAATTTTTTTTTATTTTTTAAATAAATTTTTATTGTTCATATTATTACAAGTGTTCCTTTTCCGCCCCCTTCCCACCCCACCCTCTGCCCTTTCCCCAACCCCCATTGTCCTCATCCATAGGTGCACAGTTTATGTTCAGTCTCTTCCCACATTCCCCTGTCCCCTTTTCCCCAAGAATCATCAGTTCACTCCCCTTCCATACCTCTGATTCTATTATATTCAACAGTTAATATTGTTCATCAGATTTTTTTTTTAATTTCCTTGGTTTTTAGATTCACTTGTTGATAGTTACGTATTTGTTGTTCATATTTTTATCTTTATTTACTTTCTCTTCTGAAAGAACCCCCTTCAGCAATTCATATAATTCTGGTTTGGTGGTGATGAACTCCTTTAGCTTTTTTTTATTAGTGAAGCTCTTTATCTGACCTTCGATTCTGAGTGATAGCTTTGCTGGGTAGAGTATTTTTGGCTGTAGGTTCTTGCTATTCATCACCTTGAATATTTCTTGCCATTCCCGTCTGGCCTGCATGGTTTCTGTTGAGAAATCAGCTGACAATCGTATAGGTGCTCCTTTATAGGTAACCACCTGCTTAGCTCTTGCTGCTTTTAATATTCTCTCTTTGTCCTTTGCTCTTGGAATCTTAATTATGATTTGTCTTGGTGTGGTCCTCTTTGGATTCCTCTTATTTGGAGTTCTGTGTGCTTCCTGGACTTGTAAGTCCAATTCTTTCCCCAGGTGGGGGAAGTTTTCTGTCACTATTTCTTTCAGTATGTTTTCGATATCTTGCTCTCTCTCATCTTCTGGGACCCCCATGATTCTGATGTTGGATCGTTTGAAGTTGTCCCAGAGGTTTCTTACATTATCTTCAATTTTCTGGATTCTCTTGCCTTCTAGCTTCTGTGGAGGAGTGTCTTCTGGCTCTTTATGTTCCAAATCTTTGACTTGATTCTTGCGGTCTTCCCTTCTGTTTTTAGGACTCTGTAGAATATTTTTTATTTCAGACAATGTATTCTTTATTTCTTGTTGATCCCTTAGCATTTCTTGTTGATCCCTTTTCATATCCTCATAGGTCTCATTTATTTTATCGGCCTTTTCTAGGAGTCTCTTGAAAAACCCTATAAGTGTGGTTTTGAACTCTATATCCAGTCGCTTTTTGTCCTCCATTTCTTTCCTTTGTGATCTATTTGGTTTAGGCATTTTCGCAGGCAGCTTTCCTGATGGGGCGGCGTTTCAGGGTGGAGCCTACAGCCTCGGCTTCCGTCAGCCCCGCCCTATGCGACTCCTGAGACTCAGGGTCCTTCAGTACTTGTTGCAAGCGCCTCTGAGAGAAAGGTGCCCTCGATTTTCGCCTGCTACCAAACAGTGTAAGCTCTCCCGCAATGGTCCCGAAACTGGGGTTCAGTTCAGTTGGAAGTGGAGTTGGAGGTGGCGTTCACAGCAGTCTGGAGCCCCAGTCTCCTTCCCGTCAGGGCAATCCCGCGGCACAGCCGGCCGTCCCTTCTCTGGGGGCAGTGTGCGCGCCTCCGGGACCTTCTTTCTCCGCTACCCCGGGGTTCCGACTTACAGCCCAGCTCCCTATGGCTGAGCCTGAGTCCCCGGGGTCTGGCCCAGAACTGGGGTTCAGAGCAGTCGGGGGCCCAGCACAATCGGAGTGTTTATCTCCTTCCCGCTAGGGAACGCCCTCCAGGCACTCGGCCTCCCTCCTCTCCGGCTCCGTCCTCTCCGCGTGCGCCGCGTGTCTCCGTACCTTAGGCTTTTACAGCTCCTCCGTGCTTCCTTCTGGTTTTCTCCTTGCTTCTTGTTGTAGGATTTCCAGTCAGTCGACTTTCCTGTAGTTCTGGGTAATGTCCATTTTATATTTTAGTTGTATTTATTAAAATTGTTGTGTGCGGCTGCGGCTAGTTGCCTACCCGAGCAGCCATCTTGGATTCTCTCTCCCACTGCTTTCCTACTTTTCCTATTTTAATAAAAATAATCTTAAAGAGGCAACCAATGGATGTGTCTCTCTCACATTGATGTTTCTCTCTATCTCTCTTCTCCCTTCCACCCTCTAAAATAATAATAATAATAATAATAATAATAATAATAATCTTAAAGGAATAAATAATGGTTGCATACAGCCAAGGAATATATATTTAACTAGAGGTTCAGCACACAACATCTGTGCATGTGTAAGGTCCCTAGGCCTGGCCTGCAATCAGGGCCATCTTCCCCGGCTGCCCGCAGCTGGCCCCACCTGCCCTGCCACCCACCCTGGTTTGGGGTGGGAGGATGCAGGGACTGAGAGGTTGGTCATTCCTGCCTGCTTGCTGGCCCTGCCCCCAATACTGGCCGACCTCTGTGTGTGGGACAACAGGCAGAACAGTGGATCCACCACCACCCACCCCCAGTTCCCTAGTTCCCTGTTTGACATGGGGCAATAGGAGCCTGCAGTCTTGGGGGAGGGAGAAGGGGAGGGACTGAGAGGTTGGCCAGCAGCTCCTGTGTTGAACATCTGTCCCCTGCTGGTCAGTGCACATCACAGGGACCAGTTGTTCTGCTGTTCAGTCAATTTGCATATTACCTTTTTAAAAAATATATATTTTATTGATTTTTTACAGAGAGGAAGAGAGAGGGATAGAGAGTTAGAAACATCGATGAGAGAGAATCATCGGTCAGCTGCCTCCTGCACACCCCCTACTGGGGATGTGCCCACAACCAAGGTACATGCCCTTGACCGGAATTAAACCTGGGACCTTTCAGTCCACAGGCCGACACTCTATCCACTGAGCCAAACCGGTCTTGGCTGCATATTACCTTTTTATTATATAGGACTAGTGGCCCTGTGCATGAAATTTGTGAATGAGGGGTGGGGGAAGGGTGTCTCTCAGCCTGGTCTGCATCCTCTCCATCCAATCTGGGACCTCTGTGGGAAACATCCTAAACCGGCAGTCAGACAACCTCCTCACATGCAGGACTACTGGCTTCTAACCGCTCACCTGCCTGCCTGCTTGATTTCCCCTAACCACTCTGCTTACTGGCCTGCTTGTCCCCAACAGCACCCCTCCATCAGCCTGATCACCCCCGACTGCCCTCCCCTCCTGGCCTGATCACCCCTAACCACTTCTGCTTTGGCCCTGCCACCATGGCTTTGTCTGGAAGGATATCTGGAAGGTCTCATGGTCTAATTAGCATATTACCCTTTTATTAATATAGATAGGATAACTATAACATATTTATGAGAATACAAACTTCATGTGATAGAAAGGCATCTAATACAGTACATTGTATATGTTGTAAGTGGTAGGAAATACTGTATTCGTAGCAACAATAAACACCCTGTGACTTCCCTTCCTGATCTAGGAATGGTTCCCCAGTTCTTTGAGTGTTTCCTGGCCCACAATGTATTTTGTGTGTGTGTGTGTGTGTGTGTGTGTGTGTGTGTGTCATTCAGTGTAACTTTATTTACTGTTTATTGCACATGATTTGAGATCTTTAATTTCTAACTACTAAAGACTCAAAGGACTGTTTTTTCCATGAAGTTTAACATTAACGTCAGTGAATTTGTGTATTCATGTGTTTTTATTATAAACATTTGAATTATTCACATTGTCAGATCCTGAACTCATAAGTGTGGACCATGCACAGGCTGACAGCAAGCCAGGAAGCCACTCGGCAAGCAAACAGATACTCCGCATGAGGAGAAAGGTCATACCATAACATTTAATGTCCAACCTGAGTCACCTCAGAATGTTGTACATATTGACTTCTTAATTCATATAGTACCGGGAACTCAACTGCTTGGTTGGTGATGGGGTTGACCTGGTTTGGGGAGGATTATTCCTGAAATAATTGAGGAAAAGGGGGAGGAGGGTCAATCTTTCTTCTTGGTTGCTTGCTCCTCCCCAGCACCTTCATTTTTTTCACCTTCACCTCCTTCTTCCTCTTTTGCATCCTCAAATTCTTCCTTGGCACCTTCTTCCTCTTCCTCTCCTTCCTCTTCATCAGCTACTTCCTCCTCCTTCTTCTCCTCCTCAACTTCGCTTCGGAGGGGGGTTCATCCTTAGCTTCCTCGGCTTTTGCAGCCATAATGGTCTCCTCCACATTGATCTGCTCCTCTTGGACGTGGCTGGTGTATTAAGAAGGGAAGAAGCGAGCGGACATCCAGTAGGAGCTGGTCTGTAAACCACTGTAGGCGGATCGACCAAAGAGCTGGGAACTCTGGGAGTAGCCACTGGCTATGCTTCCCACGCTGGTGAAACTGAGCCGGGTCTCCTCACCTTCCAAGAGTTTCCTGTAAGCTGCAATGTCACTATCCAAAGCCACGTGAGGAAGTCCTGGTATTCTTTTAAATATCCTGCCATTTCACTCTTTGTGGTTCTCAACTCATTTTCTATTTTGTTGGTTGTGTCCTGCCACACTGCCAGCACTAACGTCGGAGTTCTGCTTAGTCTCCAGCTCTTGCAGCTGCTTTCCCAGCACTTCATTTATGTCCCGGCTTGCTTCCATCTCCAGGGTCTTGGCCTTAAGCAGTCGCTGGCCCACACCACGTAGGTGTTCTTGGCAGTGCTCTCGGTCAGCACAGTGAAGCGGCTCCTGTACCATTCTTCTCATCCTGCATGTCCTGGCAGCCAGCTTCTCCTACTGGGCACGGATGTCCTTGAGCATAGCGGAGAGGTGGGACTGGAGAACGCGGCCATCTCCACGGAGATCTGAGCCTGCAGCTCGGGGATCTCCTCTTCGTGCACCTTCTTCAGAAAGGCCATTTAGTCCATCAGGCTGTCGATGCACTTTTCCAGCTCAGTGCCCGCGAGAGCCCCCTCATCTGCACCTTAGCTCACCTCCATCAGCCAGCCCAGTCTCCATCGTTTAACATCTCTTCCTGGTAGCTCATCTGCAGGTTGTTCCCACCACTTCAGAGCCCTGGTGCCTCCTAACTGCCCACTCTCTCTCCTCTCCAGGGATGGGGCACAGTGGGGTGGGGCACAGGCATCCTATTTTTATTAAAATGTTCAACCCAGGCCTGCTCCACCAGTGTCTGCAGGTGGCCCAGGGGCAGACAGTGATCCTGGAGACCCTGGCCACCCCCGCCTACGGACCCCGCGGGCTTGCCCGGTCCCCATCACTGCCTGGACTCCATGGGGGGCATCAGGTGCTGTCCATGCGGCCTGCCTGGTCCTGATTGCTGCCTGGATCCCCGGGCAGCCTCAGGTACTGTCTGCCAGGCCTGCCCGATTCCCATCACTGCCTTGACTCCCCAGGAGTGCCAGGCCTGCCTTCTAGGCCTGCCAGATACATGGCTGTCTGCCCCGCCTGCATATGCAAAATTACCCTCCATCTTATTTGGGTTTATTTGCATATCACTCCTGATTGGCTGTGGAGTACAGAGGTACAGTCAATTAGCATCTTTCTCTTTTATTAGTGCAGATGTTACAAAACCATTTGTGAGTAGGACCCCAAATATTTGCATGCTCATGAAAATAATTATAGAAAATAAAACTTCCCTTTACTGAATATTAGAAATGGTATGTTAATAAGGCTAAAATCTGATCATCACAGGTGGCTGAGCAGATTTTTATAAGCTGCTACAGAAACATCACAATAGCTGCCCAAAGCACTGTGTGGAGCTGAGTGGAGCAGTGGTGTGCTGGAGCTGGGCCTCCCAGAGCCCATCCGCACCTCTCTTCCCAACTCCATCAGCGACGCCACCCCTCCAGCTTGGAATCAGCCTCCATGAGCATATTTACAACATGGAAATCAACACATGCCACAGATTTTTACCTAGAAAGCTAGTTATTAAACATTTATCAGACATCACTGCATTCCTATATCATTCTCTCTATCCTATATAATAAAAGCGTAGTATGCTAAGTGTCTGACCATTTATTCTACCAGTGGCTATGATGTGCACTGCACTGACCACCAGAGGGCAGATGCTCCAACTGGTAGGTTAGCTTGCTGCTGGGGTCCTGCTGATTGGGACTGGGTGAGGTGGGCCAGACATGCCCTAGATAGACAAATCCATGCACTGGGCTGGCCGTGGGACCCTGCTGGTGCACGAATCTGTGCACTGGACCTCTAGTATCACTATATTTTTCAATGATCCTTTTGAGAATAAGGTACAAATATCATGTCCATTGCCCCTTAATACTTGTGTCAATTTTCTTAAAATAAGGACATTTCTTTTACATCAAAATCAGGAAATTAACATTTATCCAACATCACTATCCAATTTGGAGCCATTTTCCAGTAATCTTTTTTTATCCAGAAAAAAATGTATTTTATACACCCAGGATCCCACCCAGGGCCACCTGTGGTGTTTAGTTGTCATATCACTTTACTCTCCTTCAATCTGAAACAATTCTTTAGTCTTATCTTTCATAACCTTGACATTTTTAGAGAATGTCGAAGGGAGGAGGAGAGACAGAGAGAGAGAAACATCTATATGAGAGAGACACATCGATTGGTTGTCTCCTATGTATGAGTCCTGACCTAGGCCAGGCATCAAGCCTGCAACCAAAGTAAATGCCTTTGACTGGAATGGAACCCACCATCCTTCAATCCTCATGCTGACACTCTATCCACTGAGCCAAACAGGCTAGGGCACATTAAATTATCTTTATTTATTTATTTATTTATTTACTTTTAAATAAATCTTTATTGTTCATATTATTACAAATGTTCCTCTCTCTCCCCCCACCCCCTTCCATTGCTCTCCTCCACCAGGTTCACCCCGCCCTCTGCCCTTTCCCCACCCCCCAATTGTCCTCATTTATAGGTGCACAGTTTATGTTCAGTCTCTTCCCACATCCCCCTCTCCCCTTTTCCCCAAGAATCATCAGTTCACTCCCCTTCCATACCTCTGATTCTATTATATTCACCAGTTAATATTGTTCATCAGTTCTTTCTTTCTTTCTTTCTTTCTTTTTTTTTTTTTTTTTTTTTAAATTTTCTTGGTTTTTAGATTCACTTGTTGATAGTTACATATTTGTTGTTCATAATTTTTATCTTTATTTACTTTCTCTTCCGAAAGAACCCCCTTCAGCAATTCATATAATTCTGGTTTGATGGTGATGAACTCCTTTAGCTTTTTTTATTTTTATTTTATTTTATTAGTGAAGCTCTTTATCTGGCCTTCGATTCTGAATGATAGCTTTGCTGGGTAGATTATTTTTGGCTGTAGGTTCTTACTATTCATCACCTTGAATATTTCTTGCCATTCCCGTCTGGCGTGCATGGTTTCTGTTGAGAAATCAGCTGACAATTGTATAGGTGCTCCTTTATAGGTAACTACCTGCTTTTCTCTTGCTGCTTTTAATATTCTCTCTTTGTTTTTTGCTCTTGGAATTTTAATTATGATTTGTCTTGGTGTGGTCTTCTTTCGATTCCTTTTGTTTGGAGTTCTGTGCGCTTCCTGGACTTGTAAGTCTATTTCTTTCACCAGGTGGGGGAAGTTTTCTGTCACTATTTCTTTCAGTATGTTTTCGATATCTTGCTCTCTCTCATCTTCTGGGACCCCCATAATTCTGATGTTGGTTCGCTTGAAGTTGTCCCAGAGGTTTGTTACATTATCTTCAATTTTCTGGATTCTCTTGCCTTCTTGCTTCTGCGGAGGAGTGTCTTCTGGCTCTTTATGTTCCAAATCTTTGACTTGATTCTTGCGATCTTCCATTCTGTTTTTAGGACTCTGTATAATATTTTTTATTTCAGACAATGTATTCTTTATTTCTTGTTGATCCCTTATCATTTCTCATTGATTCCTTATTAATTCTAGTTGATCCCTTTTCATATCCTCATAGGTCTTATCGATCTTTTCTAGGAAATTCTTGAAAAACCTTATAAGCGTAGATTTGAACTCTATATCCAGTTGCTTTTTGTCCTCCATTTCTTTCATTTGTGATCTATTTGGTTGTCTCGGCATTTTCACAGCTTCCCTGATGGGGCAGAGTTTCAGGTTAGAGCCTAAGGCTTGGCTTCCATCAGCCACGCCCTATGCGGCTCCTGAGTCTCAGTAATCCCCCGGGTCCTTCAGTACTCGCTGCAAGCACCTCTGAGAAAAAGGTGCCCTTGATTTTCGCCTGCTACCAAACAGTCTAGGCTCACCCCCAATGAGCCAAGAACTGGGGTTCAGTTCAGTTGGAAGTGGGGTTGGAGGTGGCATTCAGAGCAGTCTGGAGCCCCTGTCTCCTTTCCGCCAGGGCAATCCCGCGGCACAGCCAACCGTCCCTTCTCTGCGCACAATGTGCGCACCTCCGGGACCTCCTTTCGCTGCTCCCCTGGGATTCCGCCTTACAGCCCAGCTCCCTCTGTTTGAGTCTGAGTCCCCGGAGTCTGGCCTAGAACTGGGGTTCAGAGCAGTCGGAACTGGGGCCCAGCACAGTCCGGAGCCTTTGTCTCCTTCCCGCCAGGGCAATCTGGCAGCAGAGTCAACAGTCCATCCTCTGCGCGCAATGTGCACGCCTGTGGGGGCTCTGCCTTTCGCCGCTCCCCTTGGATTCCGCCTCACAGCCCCGGCTCCCTCTGTCTGAGCCTGGGTCCTCAGGGTCTGGCCTAGAACTGGGGTTCAGCGCTGTCGGGTCTGGGGTTCAGCACAGTCGGAGCTTATATCTCCTTCCCGCTAGGGAACGCCAGCCAGGCACTCAGCCGCCCCTCCTCTCTGGCTCCATCCTCTCCCCACGCGCGCAGCGTGTGTTAGGCTTTTACAGCTCCTCCGCGCTTCCTTCTGGTTTTCTCCTTGCTTCTCGTTGTAGAATTTCCAGTCAGTCGACTTTCCTATAGTTCTGGGTAATGTCCATTTTATATTTTATTTTATTTTATTTTTATTTATTTATTTTTTTAATAAGTTTTTATTTTTCATATTATTACAAATGTTCCTTCCTCCCCCCCCCCCCACCATTGCTCTCCTCCACCAGGTTCCCACCCCACCCTCTGCCCTTTCCCCTCTCCCCATTGTCCTCATCCATAGGTGCACAGTTTATGTTCAGTCTCTTCCCACGCCCCCCTCTCCCCTTTTCCCCAAGAATCATCAGTTCACTCCCCTTCCATACCTCTGATTCTATTATATTCAACAGTTAATATTGTTCATCAGATTTTTTTAATTTCCTTGGTTTTTAGATTCACTTGTTGATAATTACGTATTTGTTGTTCATAATTTTTATCTTTGTTTACTTTCTCTTCTGAAAGAACCCCCTTCAGCAATTCATATAATTCTGGTTTGGTGGTGATGAACTCCTTTAGCTTTTTTTTATTAGTGAAGCTCTTTATCTGGCCTTCGATTCTGAGTGATAGCTTTGCTGGGTAGCTTATTTTTGGCTGTAGGTTCTTGCTATTCATCACCTTGAATATTTCTTGCCATTCCCTTCTGGCCTGCATGGTTTCTGTTGAGAAGTCAGCTGACAATCGTATAGGTGCTCCTTTATAAGTCACTACCTTCTTTGCTCTTGCTTCTTTTAATATTCTCTCTTTATCTTTTGCTCTTGGAATTTTAATAATGATGTGTCTCGGTGTGGTCCTCTTTGGATTCCTTTTGTTTGGAGTTCTGTGCGCTTCCTGGACTTGTAAGTCAAATTCTTTCACCAGGTGGGGGAAGTTTTCTGTCACTATTTCTTTCAGTATGTTTTCGATATCTTGCTCTCTCTCATCTTCTGGAACCCCCATAATTCTGATGTTGGTTCGCTTGAAGTTGTCCCAGAGGTTTCTTACATTATCTTCAATTTTCTGGATTCTCTTGCCTTCTAGCTTCTGGGGAGGAGTGTCTTCTGGCTATGTTCCAAATCTTTGACTTGATTCTTGCGATCTTCCCTTCTGTTTTTAGGACTCTGTAGAATATTTTTTATTTCAGACAATGTATTCTTTATTTCTTGTTGATCCCTTATCATTTCTTGTTGACTCCTTATTAATTCTAGTTGATCTCTTTTCATATCCTCATAGGCCTTATCCATCTTTTCTAGGAAATTCTTGAAAAACCTTATAAGCGTAGATTTGAACTCTATATCCAGACGCTTTTTGTCCTCCATTTCTTTCGTTTGTGATCTATTTTGTTGTCGCATTTCGCAGTTACAGATGGGACGGGGTTTCAGGGTGGAGCCTGCAGCTTTGGCTTCCGTCAGCCCCGCCCTATGCGGGTCCTTCAGTGCTCGCTGCCGGCGCCTCTGAGAGAAAGGTGCCCTCGATTTTCGCCTGCTGCCAAACAGTCTATGCTCTCCCCCAATGAGCCCGGTATTGGGGTTCAGTTCAGTTGGAAGTGGAGTTGGAGGTGGCGTTCACAGCAGTCTGGAGCCCCAGTCTCCTTCCCGTCAGGGCAATCCCGCAGCACAGCCGACCGTCCCTTCTCTGGGGGCAGTGTGCGCGCCTCCGGGACCTCCTTTCTCCGCTCCCCCGGGGTTCCGACTTACAGCCCAGCTCCCTATGGCTGAGCCTGAGTCCCCGGGGTCTGGCCCAGATCTGGGGTTCAGAGCAGTCAGGGGCCCAGCACAGTCGGAGTTTTCTCTCCTTCCCGCTTGGGAACGCCCGCCAGGCACTCGGCCTCCCTCCTCTCCGGCTCCGTCCTCTCCGCGCCGCGTGTCTCCGTACCTTAGGCTTTTACAGCTCCTCCGTGCTTCCTTCTGGTTTTCTCCTTGCTTCTCGTTGTAGGATTTCCAGTCAGTCGACTTTCCTGTAGTTCTGGGTAATGTCCATTTTATATTTTAGTTGTATTTTATTAAAATTGTTGTGTGCGGCTGCGGCTAGTTGCCTACCCGAGCAGCCATCTTGGATTCCCCCTCCCGAACCCCGTCCATTTTATATTTTAGTTGTATTTTATTGAAATTGTTGTGTGTGGCTGCGGCTAGGTGTTTACCTGGGCAGCCATCTTGGATTCTCTCTAAATTATCTTTAAATGACCAATCATTCCACGTGTGATACAGTTATTTATTTTTACGGCATTGATAAGGAGGCATGTGGTATAAATTTATGTCATAGCTGCTAAAGTTAACTTTTGTCACTTGGTTTGGATGGTGTCTGCCAGGCTCTTTCACCATAAAGATGATTGATAAGTGTTTTGTACTTCTAAATTAATTCCGGGGTGGGCAAAAGTAGATTCATAGTTGTGAGTACACAAAACACAAGAGTTCATTCTTGTGTTATTATTTATTAACTAGAGGCCTGGTACATGGATCTCGTGCACTGGTGTGGTCCCTCGGCCTGGCCTGCAGGGATCAGCTGAAACCAGCAGTCTAACATCCCCCAAGGGATGCAGTAGTGCTTGAAGTGGCAGGCAGCCAGGGAGGAGCCTGAGCTGGGGCTGGGCACTGCACTGCTCCCTCTCATCCTGACCCAGCTGCTCCTACTGCCGCTGCTCCGTAGGCTTGCTCCCGCTCTGCTGTGGTCTCCACATGCCAGTGCTAGGGTTATACTGGTGCACCCATGACTGAGAAGCAGCTGCAGGCTCATGCCCAATCAGTCTGGATGGGGGAGGGGCGTGCAAGAGGAGTGTCCGCAGGAAAGGCTTGCCGCAGCAGCTGCACTTGCCAGCCATGAGACCGGCGTCTGGCACCTGTTGGTCAGCTGAGTGGCCCTCCCACTGTGGGAGTGCACTGACCACCAAGGGGCAGCTCTTTCATTGAGCACCTGTCCCCTGATGGTCACTGTACATTATAGCTCCCGGTCAACCAGTTGAATGGTCAAACAGTCAAATGGTTGCTTAGGCTTTTATATATATAGATTTACCATACAAACAACTGTAAATCCAATATTTCTCTGAATACTGTAAATAGTTACTGTAGTCTTTTGTATGAGGAGATACTTTGAGATTTCAGTTGTAGGATATAGCTTTCTCTTCCCCCCATGTATTTATTTATTCATGCATTTATTTATTTATTTATATTTTATTATTTTTAAATGTCTTTTTAATGATTTCAGAGAGAGGAAGGGAAAGGGAGAGAGAGAAACATCAATGATTAGAGAGAGTAATGATGGGCTACTTCCCCTACTGGGGCTCACGCCTGGAATCTAGGCATGTCCCCTGACCAAAAACCATCAAACTGGACCAATGCTTAACCACTAAGCAACCCTGTATTTATTAATGTATATCAATGTAGATGTACATACTCTGGGATCTTTATTTTATTCTTTTTTTTTTTAAAGGGTATTTTTTTGCACCAAGTTGTTTACCTTAGTGTTTGTATTTTTATTTTATTATATTTTATTGATTTGTTACAGAGAGGAAGAGAGAGGGATAGAGAGTTAGAAACATCGATGAGAGAGAATCATCTATCAGCTGCCTCTTGCACACCCCCTACTGGGGATGTGCCTGCAACCAAGGTACATGCCCTTGACCGGTATGGAACCTGGGACCTTTCAGTCCACAGCCAACGCTCTATCCACTGAGCCAAACCAGTTTCGGATCTTTATTTTATTCTATCTTTAACTACCATTAATTACTTTGATATTCAAACTTGGCCAATGGGAGTACCTTCAACCTGACTTTTCTGTAAAATTGACAGCTCCCTGTCATTCTCTGAGCACTCCCATTTCACCAGATTATTACCTCAATTCTAACACTTTAGAGAGAGTCAGATCCCACAGGTTAAGGGCTCAGTTCTACAAGACTGCCCCCTACTTCACACACCAATTGCACGTCCAGGTTGTTACCTGTGTTTCTGATCATCCAGCTATAAATCAGAGGTTCCCACAGCACCCTACTTGGGTTTAATTAATTTACTAGAGTGAATTACAGAACTCAGGAAAAAGCTTACTTACTAGGTTCCTAGTTTATTATATGATTCAGGAACAGCCAGATGAAAAAGATGCAAAGGCACGGTGTGTGGAAAGGGGTACAGAGCTTCCATGCTCTGAGTGCCACTTTCCACGAATCCCCACGTGTTCACCCATCTGGAAGCTCTGGATTTTTCTGGAGGCTTTATTTCATTTGCTTGACGGATTAAATCATTGGCCACTGGCAATAGAGCCTAATCTCCAGCCCCTCCTTGCGGTGGGGTTGGGGACGGGGCCAAGTTACAACTCTACTGACCAGATGGTTCCCCAGGCAGCTAGACCAGATCCTCACCAGCTTTCCAAAAGTCATCGCATTGAGTAAAATGAAATCTGGAGTATTTGAGAGGGTTTTGTTAAAGACATCAAAAGACACCCTTATTGCCGAAACCGGTTTGGCTCAGTGGATAGGGTGTCAGTCTGTGGATTGAAAGGTCCTAGGTTAGATTCCGGTCAAGGGCATGTACCTTGGTTGTGGGCACATCCTCGGTGGGGGGTGTGCAGAGGGCAGCTGATTGATATTTCTCTTTCATCGATGTTTCTAGCTCTCTATCTCTCTCCCTTACTCTCTGTAAAAAATCAATAAAAAAATAAATAAAATAAAAAGACACCCTTATTACTCTTATCACTTTGGAAATTCCAAGGGTTTTAGGACCTTTGTACCAGAATCTAGGTAAAAAACTACATATAAATGTATAATAAATCTCAATATCACACCTGTCTGTTTTCCCAGACCCTGGTCCATCATTTCTCTAAGGAGCCTTGTTCTTTTAGTGGAAAATAGTAAAAAACAAGTTATGCATGCCAGATGTGCTCATTGGTACTGGATGTTATTGCTTCTAAGCCCTCAAAGCAGAGCCGGAACAATGTGCATGGTCATACACACATCCATCTGCCACACGTGTCCCATCTATGTACACATATGTGTCCCATCCATGTACACAGTGTCCCATCCATGTACACACAGTAAAACCGTGAGCTCAGAGCTTCCTTTCACTCTCCTTGCCCCTTTCTGTATTTGTGTGTGTTTTCTTTCTCTGAGAAACCTGATTCTCAGCAGACTTCATGACATTTATTTGCTCAGCCCCTTGTTGAGCAATTCTTGTCACGATTCATTTTTGTCAAGGTTCTCTTTAATGTTCAATTTGTCCCGCCTCTTCATCCGAGCGCCTGTGTCCTTTGCTGTGCCCCCTCCGTTTTTGAGCACGTTTGTACTTTAAGGCACAAAATGGTCCAGATCCGCTTTGTGCTTTCTCAGTCCAGCCCGGAATCAGCCATTTCCCAAGTTCATGTTAGTGGGAACTGACATTTAAAACTGGGATATGAGCCCTGGATGAATTCATTCCTTACGAACTAGAGAATAAATACGACATATACAAATACTGTATGTAAATTAATGGATCTCTTTAATCCAATCCCATGTCTCCCTTCTCTCCGACCCCCCACCCCCCTCGGCCCGGTTCTGCCCTTCTCTGCAGGGAGCACGGCGGCTCCTGGCAACATCAATGTTTTACTCACTTTCTCAACCCTGTGACACGCACAGACAAGCTTGGGAATCGCCTCTTTTTAGAAAAGGAAGTTACAAACACACATACACCTCTTCCCAGGCCAAGTCCCCTGTTTCCCTCCTCGGGGGCGCCTCACCAGGGCTCCAGCGGGGGCGCCGAGGGCTCGTAGGGCTGCGCCCAGGCGTCGCCGTCGTCCTCCTCGAGGGCGCGGGCTCCTCGGACGGGCAGCGGGCAGATGGTGAGCGGGTCGGGGCGCTCGCTGCCGTCGGGGTTCCTGGGCCGGAAGTACGCGCAGAGCGGCCCCGGGAAGGTGTCGGTGAAGGTGTAGATGTGGGAGCCGTCGGACACGTTGAAGAAGGCCAGCTTCCCGGCCTCGCAGTCCAGGAAGACGCCCACGCGCCGGGGCGGCACGCGCGGGGCCAGCGCCCGGCGCTGCGGCTCCAGCACGAAGTACTCGCAGCCGTTCCACAGCCCCATCACCCAGTAGCCGGCCGCCGGGCTCAGGCGCGCCGCGCCCGCGCGCGCCACGGCCGCCAGGCAGGCGCCCAGCAGCCAGCGGCTGCGCCGGCCCACGTCCACCTCCCAGTAGTGGCGGCCGGCGCCGAAGCGCTGGCGGCTCAGCACGCACGTCTGCTCCGTGAAGCGATGCGGGTCTCCCGGCGCCGCCGGCACCAGCGCCGCGCCGCGGGACGTCACGCTCTTGCCGTCCGGGGAGACCTCCAGGCTGGGGTGTGCCGAGGCCGGGTCCAGGGTCACGTTCACTGCGCAGAGGCTCCGAGTTAGTGCTCCGCATAGTGCTGGGCCCTACTTGTCTCCCCCCGAACGGCCAGCCTCTATTTTTGGAACAAGTGGTGGAATATTCGCCCCCACCGTCAACCCCAAACACTCGGAGACTGAAGTGGCTGCAAGTCACCAGGGAGCATTTGAATGTGTAAGAGGAATCCTGTTTCTTTCCTGAACTGGAAGGTTCCTGAACTCTACACGGGGGCGCCGTGGAGAGGAAACAGCAAGGCAGGCTCCCAGGGGTGGAGGGCTCACTGCCCTCAGGTCTTGGCCAGAGGAGGGAGCCTAGGGCTGGACTAGTTCCACTGTCTCACCACCAGTGTGGCCTAGAGAGCATCGCTGACCTGAGCCTCAGTGTGGGTGTGGGTGTGGTTTTCCCCCTCAGTTTTACAGCAATTTTAGGATTTTAAAGCTGCAGGGGTCCTCTGAGAGGATCTAGCTTAGTGCCCTGTCATCCCCATAGCTGCTGGAACACCCTCATTTGATGGATGGGAGCCCCAAGGATCCTTACTACTGAAAGGTTCCTTACTACTTTGTATTTGTTCCTGCCAACAGCCTCCTGCAGAGGGAAAGACCAATAAAACCAAGAAAGGACCCCAGCTGGTTGCTCAGTGGTTAGAGTGTAGGCCCCACACACTGAAAGGTTGGTTATGGGTTGGATTCAAGGTATGGTCAAGGGCATATACCTCAATTGCAAGCTTGATCCCTGGTCAGTCACGGCACAAATTAGCAATCGAACTGTCTCTTTCACATCATGTATCTATCTCTTCCTCTCCTTCCACTCTCAATGAAAATCAATGGAAAAAATATCCTCTGGTGAGAATTAGCACTTGTGGGGGTAGGTATGTGCACACCAATGTATACATATGTGAGTTAATCACATCTATGCATGCAAGCATGTATGTGTGCATATGTGCATATGCAGACGTGTGGGCCATGTTATTCTGTGCAAGTGGACTTGTATGTCTGTGTGTGCAGACTCCTACTTGGCTTCTGGACAGACACTTCCTCTGATCTCAGATCGTTCGACCCCCCTCTTTAAAGATCCCACCAACCTCAGCCATGTTATTCCTTGGCCCACCTCCAGTTACCTGCATATTGTTGGGCTGCTCTCCACTCTGAAAGCAAACAGAGGAGAATGAGGCTCAGAGAGCTGAGTGCATATCCCTGGGCGTTGAGAGATGCACGAGGGACACTGTAACACTGAATGAGCCCATTCCCACATGATAGCTGGTTTCGGTCCATTTTCCTGAGGAGTCAGGATTGATAAGGGGCTGGTGTCGGTGCTGGTTCTACCCACACTGCATGCAAGCCAAAGTTCTGCTCGGACGGGCAGGGGACCAGAGCACGTGGGCACAGAGCCCAATACAAGCAGAGTGGGTGTTCTGCAGGATGGAGAGGAAGCCTCTGATAGATCCTCCCTTCCCAACAGATGGACACAGTATGACGTAAACTGCACCTGCGGTCTGGACATTCCTGAGCACCTAACCAGGCACCTTATATGGACTGTACATTGAACCACCATCAGCACCTGCGCCCCAATTACCCTAAGCCCCCCCCCCCCATTCCTAAGTCCCTAAGTGCCTAATCATGTGCCTTATATGAAACCACCAATCAGTGCGCGCCGAGTACCCTAAGCCCCATCCCTTCCCATTCCTCCCCTCAAAAGGCGCCTTCATCCCTGCACATGTGCTCCCTTCCTTTGGGAGGCGGCCCTGCAGGACTCCTCCTCCAATAAAGCCTGTGTCCTGGTCTCCGGCCTCTGTCTCATCTTTCAGCCTCTACCACTGACTGGCAAGCGGGGTCCCCAGGAGGCCGAGCTGAGGCTGGTTCCTGTCCCGACCAGTCCTCTAGACACCTGTCTTGTCTCCTTTCTTTTTTCTTTCTTTCTCCCCCCTCCCCCCTCTCTCTTTCTCTCTCTCTCGACAACCAACGATTTTAATAAGACATTCACTTTCCTCTTTACACTTAAATAACCGGTGTGCTTCCCCGTCTACCTTCTAGCCTGACCTGTAGGGGAGCAGTCACCCAGTGGGGAGCACCTTCGTGCAAACAGGGACCCCACAGGGCCGCCTCGTCTGTGCAAACGTGGCCATTGTTCAGCTTAAGAAGAGGAGCCCCCAACAGCCAACTGGCACATGAGATGCCCAGACTCCTTCGTGTGCAGAGGAGTGCACACTGCAAAAACAGTGAGAATCACTCCTCTCTACTGACCGGCAAGCTTAGCACGCTGGCTCACATGGGAGGGAGTGCCTGGGGCTCCATGCACTGCCAATGGCAGGGTGATGGCACTGCCTTCAGGATCCCTGTCCTACTTTGCGACAAACTCCCTGGGCCAGCAGTTCCCTTCCTGGCATACCTCCCAGAGAAGTCTCCACACAGGCCAGAAGGCAGCATGCATGTATTTCGTGTGGTGGTGTGGGTCAGAGCAGGCTGGCTGCTACTTCAGGAGGGCAGCTGGCTGAAAGGAGGCTCAGCAACAAGGAGAAGCAGACCAGATGTGCACGTGGCGGCAGGATGGATATTAAACACAGCGAGAAAAGCCAGGAGTAGCATCAAACTGTAAAGGTAGTTTACATAAACTAAAATGCATGTGCACAAAAACAAGTGCACGTTTTGCAAGAATATATATCATAGAAGGCAGATGCTTTATGGGGGAAGGGAGGGAGCTACAGGGAGAAATTTTCCTACAGGGAACATGCCCACCCCAGGCCCAGAGGCCAGTCTTTGAGGGTTGGCACCAGGAACTTAGTGGATTCTCAGTTGCAGCCAGGCTGGGCACCAATGGTTTACAGTATGTGTACACCTCAGGATAATATAAAAAACTCAAATATAGCCCTAGCCAGTTTGGCTCAGTGGATAGAGCATCAGCCTTTGGACTGAAGAGTCCCAGGTTCGATTCCGGCCACAGGCACATACTCGAGTTGTGGGTTCAATCCCCAGTGGGGGCGTGCAGGAGGCAGACAATCAATGATTCTCTCTCATCATGGATGTTTCTATCTCTCTATCCCTCTCCCTTCCTCTCTGAAATCAATAAAGAAATATATTTAAAAAGCAAAACAAAACTCGGATATAACCTCCTCTAGAGACATAGACTAATTTATGCTGAGTGTCGCTGTGGAATAAATGGCATGAGATGTGGTTGGTTAATCAGAGAAAGTGCCCGGGGCGCTGAGATGTAAAGTGGACATTGGGGGAGAAAAGGACTTCACTCACCAGCCTGGCCTTCAGCCCTTCTCCAGTCTGAAGCAGTCAAGGAAAACAAAACAAAGCAAAAACCCAGAATTAGAACACCAGGTTCCCGCAGCTTCCCTGCTCACAGGTGGAATTTGCACCCACTCAAGCCCCCTCCCCTTCCTCCTGCGCCCACACCCACAGAACCAGCAGGTTCCAGCCTGGCCATCAGACCTGGTTGGGAGACAAGAACGCACCTGGGCAAAGGAACGTACCTGGGCAAAGGTGGACAAGAAGAGGCAGTTGTAAGAGGGGTCACTTACCAAGCTCTGACTGCGCCTTCCCTGGAAGCAGAACACAGAGCATCAGCCTGGCTGGCTGGCCCGCCTGCTGGGTGGCCCACCGCGGGGCACCCGTTAGGCCACTGGGAAGATGTTCCTCAGTCTGAATCCACCGCTCCCCTCGCTCCCATCCGTCTCTGCACCCTCCCCTGCAGGTTTCTTACACCCATCCTGTTCTCTGCTCTTGGGGCAGAAATCTCCACAGCAGGAGGGGTGCGGGAGGGGGAGCAGGTCTTGGCACTGAGGAGCCTTTCCCAGGGCTCAGGTCTGGTCTGAAGAAGCTGCTGCCCAGAAATCACCGGCCTTCCCAGCTGAGCCCCGCCACTGAGCAGCCGCCGGTGCCCCGGGGTGGCAGGGGCATCATTTAAAGGACTGGGTGGACATCACACTGAATTGTGTCTCCTGGCCGGATGCCAGGACTGAGCATTTGCCACTAGAAATGCATGCCTTTGATCTGCCCGCCCTGTGTCTTTTAAAAGTAAATGCCCCCGAGCAAGGCAGCGCTAGGCACTCATTCAGATACTTTACTAGGGGCCCTAAGCGCCACATTCCTGCAGGAGGAGGCCTCCTTCCCTCTGGCACCCAGGATGCCGGGTTTCCTCCGGCCGCCAGCAGGCACCTGGGACCGGGCTTCCTGTGCAGCCAAGGTCATCGTAAGGATGTCTGGAAGGACGTCTGGTCTAATTAACACATTAAGCTTTTATCATTATAGATGCTATATCATCTTTGTGCAAGCTCAAGGTGCCACCCTCCCCAGTGGCACTTGCATTAAAAATAGAAGGATATCCTAGGAACATGAGCCAGAGGGATAAACCTTTAATAGTGGAATTGTGAGTGGCCGGGAAGGGGCTGGGAGGGTCTGTCCAGAGGGTCTGAGTGAGGCCGGGCCTCCGGGGCAGCTTCGCTAGGGTCGTCTGAGAGAGAAGACGCGGGCGGCAGAGAGGGACGGATTAAGAATCAGATCTTTGCCGTCGATCGCTGTCCAAAGGCGGCGTATGGGGTGCATGAAGTGCGCGGGGCACCCAGAACATACCCAGCTCTGCGGTGAGTTTCCCTGGAGAAGAAACGAAGAAAAGAGGAAATCTCGATGAACGAACGCTGACGCCTCGCTTCCCCAAAGTGCACAGACTCGGTCCCCGCGTTCTGGGGACCAGGCTGGGCTGGACGCGGGCTCCGGGCTCCGCGGCGAGGGCGTCGGAAGTGCAAACCCCGCCGCGTCCCAGCGCTGCTCCGAGCCGCCCGTCTGACTCCTCCGCGTGCCCAGGGCCCTCGGCAGGAGCCTCTCCCGCTCACCTCTGTCCTTCTCCGCCTGCTCCTTCAGCTCCTCTGAAAGGGGAAAGGACAGGAGCGGGCGTGGGCAGGGTCCCGGGTGGGTCCCGCGCCGCCCCGCACGCCGGTACCTAGGGCCGGGCCCGCCTCCCCCCCCCCCCCGCCTCCCCCCCCCCCCCCCCCCCCCCCCCGCCGCCCGCCCGCCCGGCCGCCGCCGCGGGTACCTAGGGCCCGGCGCTGCCGGCGGGAGAGGCGCAGCGCCAGCGTGGCGAGCAGGGCCAGGAGGAGCAGCAGCCCGACCACCAACGTCCCGAGGAAGGCTGTCCTCCACGGCGCGGGCCCGCGGAGAAACTCGTCTGGAAAACACACCGGAGCCGTCTGACCCGCGCGCTCCGCCCGGCGCTCCGGCCCGCGCGCGGGGAAACGCCGGAGCCTCCGGGGCGCAGCACCGGCCAGTGGGCGCCGCCGGCTCCGGAGCGGCCAGAGGCGCGCGGACTCGGCCCAGCTCCGCGGGAAGGACAGCGCGCAAACGGGGGGCGGATCAGCGGCGCCGAGATGAGCCCCTCCCGCCCTGAACGGCCGGGCCGCCGCCCGGACTCCCTCTGCCGCTTCCCGCTCTCGCCTGCGCCTGCACCCCTTCTGTTGATAGGAAAACCCGCTTTGCTTCTGGCTTACACTCGGCTTCTACGTCCCATCACCTTGGGAAGAATGGATCGCAAAGCCCGGGCTGATGGACAGCCCGCTCCCCCCCCTCCCCCCCAGGTCGCCAGGGAGGCCGCTGCAGACCGTTGGCGGGCGCACATGGAGAATACCCTTGGGAAACCCGTGTGGCAATTGGGTACAGTGAATCTGCGTCTGCGGCAGATAATTCTAAAACATCGGTGCTTTCATCTCAGTGGTCTTTTAAAACATTGTTTTCTTTTTATAGCGGTGACATAGACATCACATAAAACGTCCCATCATGGCCAACTTGAGCTGACAGTTCAGTGGCATTAACTGGTTCACATTGTTGTCCAACCACCGGAACTTTTCTTCTTCCCAAAGTGAGGTCTGTCCCCAGGAAACACTCACTTCCCATGTCGCCACCCTCCTAGCCCCCGGTAACCTCTCTTCTACTTCCCGTCTCTATGAATTGGCTACCTTATAAAAGTGGAATCAGACAATATATGTCCTTTTGTGCCTGACATTCCACTAGCACAATGTGCTCTTTTGTTGGTTTAATTTTTCTTGCGGTGCGTTTTTATTGTCTGATACAAAACTATCGTTCCACAGGGCTTGGTCCTTCACCTCAGGTAAGGGTTGAGAGCAAGGTCTCAGGGTCTGATACCACCTGACTGACTAGCTACCCTTGATCTTGTTCCGTTCCTTCCCCTCCCACCTCCTCCAATAGCCACACACAGTCCCATCTCAGGACCTTTGCACTTGCTGTTCCCTCTACCTGAATGCCCTCCTAATCTATATCCATGTGACACACACCCTTTATAAAGCTCCATATGGCTTTGCTATCGATCCTTCCAAAGGTGTGATGAGACTTAGAAACTAAGTGTTTGCAAGAAGCAAACCGGGTTTCTGATATCAACGGAACATCTACACACCGGGGGAAATTTTCCTGGTGTAAGACTTCCCCCTCCCCCTTCCCCCTTTCTTAGAGTCTAAGACTTAGACCATCTTCTTTGGAAAACATGTAAATCTTTTCTCCATCCTATTGAGATGTATGCAAATTCTTTTGAAAGCTAAATAAGCCTCCTGCCAGCTTTACAACCCAGGACAGTTTCCCTTCTGGAGCTCAAACCCTCTCTTTGAAATGTAAACACCCAGGAGAAAACACCTCTGTCCTGTGTCCTGGGAGTTTCCAGGCACCTGGCTCCTAGTGGTGGCTGCTTTCTTGTCATAAAGTTATGCGATGCTATATCTTCCCTTTGGGTCAATACAATCCGCTAACAGAACCCTGTCTGGGTGGTCTGATGGTAACATCCCGATATGCCAAGTTTGTAGGTTTGAGCCCTGGTCAGAGCACAAACAAGACGCAACCAATGCATGCTAAATAGGTGGAACAACAAGTAGACCCGACCCCCCCCCCCCCCCCCGTCCTTCCCCCCTTTGCTTTCTCAAATAGATAAATAATTAAAAAGGACAATTAGCTAACAAAGATAGCTACCCTAATTGCCAGCCATATTTAAATGAACTGTGTGCACTGTCTATTAGGTCGAGGCAGGGGGAAGCCCAGAGCTGATACAAGCATCTGCAAGGTGGATGGTGACAAAGACAGCTGGCTAGCTGGCGCCTTCCTAGGGCCTTCCTAGACCCCTGGCCCGGCCCGAAGCAGCAATTCCACACCTCTCATGCCCTCCGCAGATTAAAACCCTCCTCCCTTTCAGTGGCCTGGACTCTGTGTCTTGCTTCTGCATAGCGAACCTCTCAGCTGGGACCTTACACTGTCAAGTCCTCTTACTTGAGGATAAATCATCAATTATAAGGATGAAATTTCTTTCTGTTATTATAACTATTGATTTGGACCTATGTGGATAAGCGCCCCATAGATTGGGTTTGTCCTCAATATTTAAAAACAGCTAGAGCCATGAACATTAAACCTTTCAGTGGAGCCTCCGAAAAAGACTTTGATGTTAAATATTGGCCTACTGAACTCATTGCCTAACTGACTTCTTCCCTGACCCACCACTTTTAAATCCACATACACCCCCACCATGTCTTATCACTCTTCCTTGCTTCATTATTCCCTAAGCACCTAACACCTTCTAAGAGTGCAACATAATTCACCTGTTTGTGTGCTTCTCCCATGGGATGTGAACTGGGAACAGGGGTGTGGAGCACATTGTAGTCCTCTGTAAATCTTGTTAGCGGTCACATTAGGAACATTTGCCTTCCGAGAGCAGTTTCTGGGTTTTAGCTGTTGGCCTTGTCATGTTGGCTCTGGGGGCCTTGTCTGTTTACGGGTGTATTCTTAGTAGGTTCCTGATATCCTAATATCTGACTTTTCAGATGTCAAGGTCAGCTCACCCCAGCCAGGCCCCCATACTATTGTGACCTTATAGATGGACTTTGGGGCAATGGACATGGAGGATGTGATGATTAGGAAGATGAAGGTGAGCCAGCACCCACTGACCTGCTATTTGGACCACAAACTCTTTCTTTTGGAACAGAACAGGGTTCTGGATGGAGCAGGACACGTTGCTGTGGGCCCCTCCTTGGACGACCACAGATGTCTCCAGACTGAACAGGCCGCGGGCGTCCTGGGTGATGGCTTCGAACTCCGGAGGCAGGCACTGTCCCCGGTGGCCTCTCCACTGAGCCTGAGGCTTGGGGTACCAGCCACTGGAGCTGCACCTGAGCTGAATGCCTTCTTTCTCAAAGCCCTCAAGGGAGATGTGAGGGTCTGACCCCATTCCTGGGAGATGCAAGAGTGGGAAAAATTAGGCTCCTCCCTGGAAGTTATGGTTAAAGCTTATAACTGACTGCTCTGAGCACAACATGGGCCCATAGCCTCCGGCCACAGACTGTCCACGAGGGGTCCATTGTAACCTCTGGAAACATGGAGGGGGCATTTTACTCGAATGTACTACTGACATTTAGTCATATTATGCAAGGGACACTCCCCAGAATGAAGAATAATCCCTCCCCAAAGTGCAACAGCTTGTCTTCTCTCTCCTGACTCCCAGCAGGGCTCAAGTGCCTGTGACATACACACTCCTTTATCATCCCATCCTTGTGGCGCTAGCTTTATGTTTTAAATATGCAAAACATTAATGTGGTTTAAACTCCAATACTGTAAAGATGTATGTCAGGAACACCTTTCTCCACCCGTTCTATGGAACGCAGCCCTGCCTTAGGGAACCCATCTCACTAGCTTCTACTCACCCTCCCTGTGTGTTCTCTTGTGCACTGTTTCTCCCTCTTCATTACACAAACGCTTACATACCGTATAGGACTCCTTATGCATCTGCTGTTCTTTTGTGTTAACAACCTGCAGAGCACTCCCCAGCAGTTCACAGAGCTGCTATGTCCCCAGTTGCGTAGTATGGATCACCCATGTGTGGTGGGCCACACTCAGCACCTGTGCTTGCTCATTTAGGTTGGTCCCGCCAATTTGCAATTACAATAATGCTGCAAAGATTAAATGTATCCCCAGGCCCTTTTTCTCTTTAGCTGTGGGAGGTGTCTCTTCAGGGTCAACTCCTAGAGGGAGGTTGGTGTTCAAAGGGGGGCGCACAGGCAATGCTGCCATCGCCGAATCCCAGGCACGGGTGCTGTGGGACCGTGGTGCAGAGCGCCTCCCCCGCAATTCCACCAATTTAAAAATTCTGCCAGACTGAGAAGTAAAAGAAATGCAGCTCAGTGTGGGTTTAATCTGCCTTTCATGATGAGTAAAAGGGATAAATCATCTTTCCATATGTTTAAGGGCAATTTGTGTATCTTTTTTTGTGAACAACGTTTTTGCTGTTCATTTTCTAATTTTTTAAAATAGAGCAATTCCCCTGTTCTCCGCGCTTCCCTGTCTAGTCTGAAGCCAAGCAGTTACATCCAGTGGGCCCTTCCCTGCGGCCCTTCGCCCGCTCCCGCGCTGGCGCGGCCAGCTCACGCACCTGCTACCTCCAGCTCCCAGACGGCTTCCCCGGAGAAGGAGGAGTCCTTGGAGAGGAAGCGGCACCCATAAGGGCCCTCGTCGGCCGGGAGCACGCCCTGGAGCTGCAGGATCACGGTGCCGTCCAAGATCTCGTCCTTGATGAGTCTGGTCCTGTTCTGGAACTGCGCCATCTGCCGCCCCGGGGGCTCCTGCCCCGCCTGGTACAGGTGCACCACGTCGGAGGCCTGGCCCCGGAACCAGAGGATCTCCATGTGCTCTGCGTCCCGGTACGGGGACAGGTGGCACGGGAGCTCCACCTCCTCCCCGACGGTCGCCAGGATGGACTCCCCAGGGCCAATCACCTTGACCTCCTCTAGGAGGAGAAGACAGAATAATGACCAAATACAGCTCTCCTCAAATATAAGTTTTAGTGATGTCCCTTTGCAGCTCAGAAATCTACAGTAAACCATTCGAATGAGGAAGGTGAGACACCCTACAAGACAGCCTGTCAGGTTTCTTGAACAAGTTACTGCCATGAAAGAAATGAATGGGACCCTAACCTGTTTGGCTCAGTGGGTAGATCGTGGACCTGCAGACTGAAGGGCCTCGAGTTCAATTCTGGACAAGGGCACATGCCCTGGTTGCCCGCTTGATCCCCAGTAGGAGGCGTGTAGGAGGCAGGAGGCTGCAGGAGGCAGGCGATCAATGATTCTCTCTCATCACTGATGTTTCTTTTATCTCTCCCTCTTCCTTCCTCTCTGAAATCAATAAAAGTATGTTTAAAAAAGAAAGAAAGAAAGAAAGAAAGAAAGAAAGAAAGAAATGAATTGGTAATTTCTGAATAATGGGAATAGATGTTTGTTTTGTTTTGTCTGATTTTGTATATATAAATATATATAATATTATTTTAAAATGTTTTAAAAATATATATATATTTAAAAACATTTTAAAAATTATTATTTACGGAGAAGGAGAGGGATATAGAGTTAGAAACATAGATGAGAGAGAAACCTTGACCAGCTGCCTCCTGCACACCCGCTACTGGGGATGTACCCATAATATACCCTTGACCAGAATCCAACCTGGGACCCTTCACTCGGCAGGCCAACGCTCTATCCACTGAGCCAAACCAATTAGGGCTAATTTTATATTTTTTATAGTGTACATATACACAGCCTCTGTAATAGCAAAGGGTATTAAAATAATCTATGGGGCCCTAGCTGGTTTGGCACAGTGGATGGAACATCAGCCTAGGGACTGAAGGGTCCCAGGTTTGATTCCGGTCAAGGGCACATGCCCAGGTTGCAGGCTTGATTCCCCAGTAGGGGGCGCGCAGGAGGCAGCTAATCAATGATTCTCTCTCATCATTGAAGTTTCTGTCTTTCCCTCGCCCTTCCTCTCTGAAATAAAAATATATATATATTAATAAAATAATAATAATCTACGAGCTCCTTGCTTTTTCTTTTGTTAATCCTCACCTGATGTATATATTTAATTCTCACTCGAGGAAATTTTTCCATTGATTTTTAGAGAGAGTGGAAAGGAAAGGGAAAGACAGAAACAGTGATCCGAGAGAGACACATCAATTGGTTGCCTCCTGCATGCCTTGAATTGAACCCAGGACCTGTCAGTCCGCACACTGAGCCAAACTGGCTAGGGCCCAAGGATATTTTTTCCCATTGATTTTTAGAGAGAGTGGAAGGGAAGGGGAGAGACAGAGAGAGAAACACATAGGTTGGTTGCCTCCCATACACAGGATTGAGCCTGCAACCAAGGTATGGTCCTTGGCCAGAATCAAACTCAGGACCCTTTAGTTGTCAGGCTGATGCTCTATCCACTGAACCAAAGCAGCTAGGGTACTTTACTTTTTTTTCCTTCTTTTTTTTTTAATCTAAAAGTCAAATTCTGCCCAGGTGGCATGGCTCAGTGGTTGAGCATTGACCTATGAACCTGGAGGTCACTGTTCAATTCCTGGTCAGGCCACATGCCCGGTTACTGGCTGGATTGCAGTGTGTGTGTGGGGGGGGGGGTGCAGGAAGCAGCCAGTCAATGATTTTGTCTCATCATTGGTATTTCTATCTTTCACTCTCTGGAGTCCATAAAAATATATATTAAAAAAATCAAAATCTTCCGTGAAGATGTTTATTTGGGGGATACAGTGAACTTTATTGATGGTGCATGACAAGTAGGGCTCCCTATGCCCCTCCCCTTCTTCAAGGGGTCTGGGATGGAAACGGTGGTCAGGAGCTTCTCAGTGTGTTGGGATCGATCTGGGGCAGGGACTCCCCAGCAGCTGAAGGCCTCTCTTCCTCTCACTGGGGCTGGTGGTCCAGAGGTTCTTACTGCTTGGAGGCCATGGGGACCATGCGGTCCACCACCCTGTTGTTGTAGCCAAATTCATTGTCAGACCAGGGAACGAGCTTGACAAAGTGGTCACTGAGGGCAACGCCAGCCCCAGCATCAGAGGTGGAGGAGTGGGTGTCACTGTGAAAGTCGCAGGAGACAACCTGATCCTCAGTGTAGCCCAGGATGCCCTTGAGGGGGCTCTCTGATGCCTGCTTCACTTTCTTCTTCCTCTTCTTCTTCTTCTTCTTCTTCTTCTTCTTCTTCTTCTTCTTCTTCTTCTTTTTAATATTCTTATTGATTTTTTACAGAGAGGAAGGGAGAGGGATAGAGAGCTAAAAACATCGATGAGAGAGAAACATCGATCAGCTGCCTCCTGCATCCCCCGCACTGGGGATGTGCCTGCAACCAAGGTACATGCCCTTGACCGGAATCAAACCTGGGACCTTTCAGTCCGCAGACAACGCTCTATCCCCTGAGCCAAACCGGTTTCAGCTTCACTCCCTTCTTGATGTCACATATTTGGCAGCTTTCTCCAGGCGGCAGGTCAGATCCACAACCGGCGGGGACACGGAAGGCCATGCCTGCGAGCTTCCCATTCAGCTCAGGGATGACCGTGCCCGCAGCCTTGGCAGGACCAGCAGAAGCAGCCCCTCGCCCATCACACCACAGCTTCCCAGAGGGCCATCCAGGGAGGCATGATGGCATGGACGGTGGTCATGAGTCCCTTCATGATGCCTAAGTTGTCACGGATGACCTTGGCCAGGGGGCCAAGCAGTTGGTGGTGCAGGAGGCATTGCTGACAATCGTAAAGGAGTTGTCATACTTGTCATGGTTCACACCCATCACAAACATGGGGCATCTGCAGAAGGGGCAGAGACGATGACCCTCTTGGCTCCGCCCTTCAAGTGAGCCCGGCCTTCTCCCTGGCAGTGAAGACACCAGTGGACTCCACCACATATTCAGCACCAGCATCACCCCATTTGATGTTGGCGGGATCTCACTGATGGAGATTGATTTTGCACTGATGACAAACTTCTCATTCTCAGCCTTGACTGTGCCTTTGAACTTGAAGAGAACCATACTGGAACATGTACACCATGCAGTGGGGTCAATGAAGGAGATTACTGATGGGGACGATGCCCACTTTCCCAGATTTAAAAGCAGCCCTGGTGACCACGTATCCAAAGTTGCTCACTCTGACCTTTACCTCGGTGTATCAGGGCTGCGTGGGAAGACAGGGCTGTCTGATGAACAGGAGGCAGAGCCTGCCTTGGGGACTTCTATTCACCAGGATCTTTCATTTGATCATCCTCTTTCATGGCATACCCGTCTGGTCCCTCCAGTGTCTGCAGTTTCCATGAGCATTGCTATTCTTGCTGCAGTTCTTCTGCATGAGCTGTTTCCTGCCACCTAGCATGCCTCACTCTTCTCTCTGCCTCTTTCTGTGAGCCTCCTTTCCTTTCCTTGAAGATCAGCTAAAGACTACATTCATCCCAAGCTTAACTAAAACCATACTCCCAGCTGAAACCAGTTTGGCTCAGATAGAGCGTTGGCCTGTGGACCCAAAGGTCCCAGGTTCGATTCCGGTTAAGAGCATGTACCTTGGTTGCGGACACGTACCCAGTAGGGGGTGTGCAAGAGGCAGTTGGTAGATGTTTCTAACTCTCTATCCCTCTCTAAAAAAATCAATAAAATATATTATAAATAAATAAATAAATAAATAAAACCCCACTCCCAGCTCTCCCATCATGGATCGCCACCCTTCGGTGGGGCATGGTGGTGCCTTCTTTGTTCATTTCATTTGAGACCCTTGTTGCCACGGGTGAAGTCCAACAACCTTCCGACTAGCTTCCTTCTCCAGCTTTCCCCACCACACTGATGCCTGGCCCTCTCCCTGGGTGCAGTTTACCCTGCAACTGTCATCTTTCTACATAATATGTCCCCTGCAAGGCTCTGCTCAAATACTTCCTCCTATCTAGGGTTTTTCTGGCTTTCTGGAAAAAAAACCAAATGATTCTCTTAGCTCTGCTCCCAAAACTTGGGTACATTTCTCTTGCAATCTGATCACAAACAGCTGGACAGGTGGATTTAAAAGTATTTTCCAACTGGTTCAGCCAAAGCACAGACCAGTAAGAATTTCTGAGCATCTCTTGCTCTGCCCCTGCCATGCTTGTGAGCTGTGGTCAGTGTGTAGGAATATGCTGGGTGGCTGGAGTGATGGTGAAAGAACACTGCAGGTGGGGCTGGCTGGTGCGTGGGGCTCTAACCACTGGGATGGAAATCTCCTTAAATACTAGAGTGGGAATTTTTATAGCTCGGGAGGGCAGTGGACTATCCCCAGACAGGGTTGTCAGTGCTGACACCAGGCCAGGCCTTGAGATATGGTCTGATGGCCCCTTCCCTTCGCACCTCACAGAATAGCCTTGCAAGATAGAACCCGGTCATCTTTCTGAAGAACAGGATAACCCTGTGAATAACATGGTTTTCTATAGCATGGCCCGGACATTATTTGGGAAAAACTGTTTTGTCTTGGGTTGCTTACTCTGCAAAAACAGGATGTGGTTAAATGTGCTTAAAAAGTGGTCTTGCAAAAAGGGTTGGGGCTGCTCTCTAGTCTCCCTGTTTGGAGAAAGGCAGAGCAGTCGCCAGTCAGCTGGTCGGCTAATAAAGGCTCCCTAAATTTTAATTTGGTCTGGACTTCAGTGGTCTTTACTCACGTTCACTCCACAACCCTAGTACCTGGCATGGCTACAGATCTCAGCTGGGCACACCTGCAGGAGGGGTAGGCTGATAGGCTCACGTTCTGGCTGGCTGGGCTGCAGACGGATATGCTACCTGAGTTTGTCTCCCAAGCCTGGAGGATGAGGAGGAGATGGATGAGGAAGATGAGACTGCTGGGCTGAGGTACCGGGAAATAGACCATCTCTTCAGCAGTCAGGTCACCTGCAGAGGGACAAACAGATGCTGGGGTGAACCAGGAGAGCTGGAACCCGGCCCCTCAGGCCAGAGGGCTATCAGTGCCTTAATTATCTTCTGTGTGGTTCTTAACAACCATAGTACCTGGCTTCTTCTAAACCACGCATGTCAAATTAGTGGCCTGCTTGTCGCATGCCTCATTTATTTGGCCTGTGTTAGCCTTTGAGTTTGACATGCTTCTTCTAAACCATAGCCGGATGTGAGAGCTGCTTCTAAATTTACCAGGCAGCACTGGTAATGCCATCACTGGCCTTGCTTGGAGTCACGGAGCCGCATAGGGACAGGTCCCAAGGGTCCCAGAGGAAGCAGTTCCTGAGGTTCACATTGTTTTAGAGCCAGAAATAGAGCCACGTGTTGTATTGGGGCTCAGCTAGTGTTTAGTGACTTTCTACAAAGGGAAATCTATAAAAACTCTACATGCATTTCACTCTCCCTGCCCAGCGCTGTTCCCATTTCCCTTGGCCTGGAACATCAGGTCCCCAAAACAGATGAACAAACACTGAGTTCTAATCTCTCAGAAATGGGACGCATGCCTGGCAGCTGTTGACCAACTTCCACTGCACCTGGGACACCTCCCTCCAGTCCTAGATCCTCAGGTGTAGCCTCCAGGAGGTTAGCTGGCGACTGCCCCTGAGTCTATGGCATCGTTGAGGCCACATTAGCTACACCGCCCCCACCTATGGCCCGGGAAGCCCATCCCCAATGCAGGAGAGGGCTGTCCCTCCTACTCCAGACACAGCTAGGGACTTCAGCCTGGCTCACAGCAGAGTGCAGGCAGCCCATGCATCTTGGGAGACACACAATCCTCTCCACATTTGTCCTCTGTTGAGTTGTGGGACTGTAGGCAAATTTATAATGGGCTGAACCTCATTTCTTTGCTTGAACAATAGAAGAAACCAATGCCAGCTCAGAGGGTCGCTAAGCCTCCCACAGGTTAGCTGGTGCTCCTCTTCCCTCTGCCTCCACCTTCCAAACAGCTGCTTCCCACCCTCCTCCTTCCTCCGGAAACGAAACCCCCTCCTTTCACTCCGTCATAGCACCCCAATGGGAGAGCCCCATCATCCTCAGCCTCCCTTCTTCCTCCTCTCCCTCCCACGCCACTGCTCGGTTTCCTTTCTCACAGACCTGTGACATGCACATGCTCCTGAGTCCTGTGGCTGCAGAGCCCCAACCAACAGCCAGCAATCCTCTGAAAGGACTTGGAAACTGCTAGGTTATTCAGCAGAAGAGGGGCCAGAGGAGGTGTGTGCGTGACTTCGTGGAGAGGGGAGACGCTCCAGGTGACCCCAGAGCTGGAAGGACTGGGGTCACTAAAATACAACGGGGGTGGGAGGTGATAGCCTGTGAGGTGAGTGGGCCAGGGGCTCACAGGAAGGGGCGGGGGGGAGGCAAGCTGGACCAGCTGGATTCGTGCTTCAGGAGGGGCCTCTGTGCGGGAGGAAGTCGAAGTCCCTCCTGGAGGGGTCCTGGCTGTGTTCCAGGCCAGCAGCTACTGCGGTGACTATTCCCACAACAACCAGAGAACAGATGCCTTGGGCTGGGGTCTAGGCTCTGGACAGACAGTGCAGCCTCTCACGCTCCGGGCTGATGGAGGAACCTGTGCCAGGCCTGGAAACCCCGGAGCAGGGGGTGTGATCTCTCTCCTCCCTCTTCTCTTCTCTTTCGGGCCTCGGTCTTTACTGCTGGGCTCTTAACTGGAGGTGCAAGAGGGCAAAACCAAGGGGGTCTCTTAGCAGCAGCCAACGCCTCCGGACAGGAGGGCGCAGGACACCTGACGGATCTGCTTGGGCTGCCGGGTTCTGAGGAGTTAATCACGTCTTATGGCAGATGCTGACTTTCGTCCTCTCCAAGGCAGCGGTGGCTCATGCCCGCAGCGGGGCGGGCGTGCTTCACGGGAGGAGCGCGTGCCCTGGTATTCCTGGGCAGGGGAGCCTGCCACCTTGGGGTGGGGGAGCTGGGGCTGTCAGCGTGTTCCAGACCCTGGAATTCCTATAGGGCTGCAGGGGCCTGTTGTGATACACCCATGTGATTCCTGTCACCAAGGCTGAGGAGGAGGTCTCTCTCACAGAATAATAAAAAAATTAGCACAAATACAGACCTGAGTATCTACCAATCCCTTCCCTACACCAGAGTACTAAGATTATTATTGCCACAGACAGGGAAACGGAGGCATAGGAGGCCAGCTGACGAGGATTTCTCTGAATCCTCGTCAGCTGTGCATGTGTCAGGACTGCGTGCACCTTCAGTCTCCTGTCCCCGCCACATGACTCCTGGAGGGACTCCTGGCAGATCTCTTTGCACCGAGTCCCCAGGCGCCAGCCCCCAGACCAAGAACCAGCCAGCCAGCCACCAGCCAATGAGTAAAAATCTAAACGCTCCCTCAAAACGGAGTCTCCCTGAGAGCTTGTGAGCAGCACTGTCTCGGACAGAAGGCACCTGCCGTGTGGTCTCTGCTCCCAAAACACAGGACATGCCGGGAGCCCTCACTCAGAGGGAGACGGTCTGGCAACTCCCTGAAGGGACTTCTGAGGCTGAATGCCCTGTGGCACCGAAAGGAGTTTTTAGGGGCAAATAGGCGGTTTGGGAGTTTTAGAACAAGCGGGTCCTTGGGGGAGGAAGGCCAACAGGCATCATTACAGAGAACAGAAGGTGCCGCAGGACAAGGGAGAGGAAGGCCACAGGGTGGGGAGAAAGGAAGAAACTCTCACAGGAGACAGAGATGCCGGCACACGGGGAAAGAGGAGACAGATCTCCACGGCAGGGCAGGCGAGAATTCTGCCACTGAAGCAGAGAGAATAAGGGGGCACCGCGGGGGTTGTGAGCTTTGAAGTTGATAGTCTACCAGCTGGAAGGCAGCATCAAGAAAACAAAGAACTGCAGCCTTTATAAACCTTAGAAAAAGGGGCTCCGTGCTACCACCCTGCCGTGGGACCCTTCCCCATGTGGGAGTCTGTACTTGTTTCCAATAAATTTCCACTGTTTTCATCTACCACCTTTTGTCCGTGGCTTCATTCTTCAAATCCACCCGGACAAGGACCCGGGAAAGAAAGCACCCTTCATTCTGCTCAGGAAGGTCCCCCGACGCACCCCCTGCCGCCTGGAGCTCACCTCCTGGCCTCTGCCTTAAGGCTCGGGCCTCCCTGGAGAGCAAGGACCCCCGAGGGCACCCCCTGCTGGGCACCCCCGTGGCATGGATTCCAGGTTTTGGGTCTGTGAGGAGGTTCTGCTGGGAGAGGCCCAGGAGCGGGAGTGACGGGGAAGGTGGAGGAGCCAGTGGGGAGAGGAGGGCAGACGGGCTCAGCAGGAGATGAGCTGTGCGGTGGGTACAGTCCCCCTGCTCTCCGGGAGCTCGGCCTGCTCCCTCCTGGGGACAGGAGGACGGCTGGTGCACACTGGCACACAATGCTGCCCCCTCTGCCCAGGGGGAGCCCCAGTCCCCCCATTCCTTTCCTTCTCGCGTCCTTGTCTCCCCCCCCCCCCCCTGCCCTCTCCAACCGTCCCAGTTTGCTCCTCCTGCATCCCCAGTTCCTAAAACACCCGGGCTGGAGATCATCAGTCCCTCAGCTCTGCGTGTCTCTGTAAAGGTTTCTTGTTGCTTTTGCTACCTTCGTGACCTCGGGCTGAGGCCCGGGGAGCTTCGCCCTCCTCCCAGGCCCGTGTCCCAACTGGGAGCCCAGGAGTGAGGTTTGCACCTCCACAAGCTGTCGATCAACCGATCGATCCACGCTCACGGGCTTGCTTGGGTTTGATTTCCATGGGCCCACAGGGATTTCTACCCCAGCCTCCGAGGGAGGTGAACCTCCAGGAAGGGACCCTCAGCGAGGCTGGAGGGAAGCGGGGGCATCCGGTTCCGGCCTCTCCCCGCGGCCGCGCTCCACACACACCCCTTGCAGCCAGGCCATGCTGGGCAGATGGGCCAACCTGTGCTTCTCAAGAAGCCATCATGTTCTGCTTCCCGGTTCTGAAAGGTGGAGGCTTAGGCAGGCGTTGGGAGTGAGCCATGTACCTGGCAGGCTGCAGCGGAGGGTCCGAAGTGGCAGCGTCTGGCGAGCCCAGCTCTGGGGCAAAGGAGATGATTGCTGTGAAGAGTCTTGGTCCAGTTGAGGGGCAGCTCACGTGTGGCAAGGACCCACCCACCTTTCACCTTAAGACACCGCTGCTTGCTCTGCCCTTTGCTACAAAAACCAAGAAAGATCGACAAAAGGAGGAAGTCCCTGTCACATCCTGTCTCTGTGAGGCACATCATGAATGAAATTTCCATGGAGAACGTCATTCCAACGGCTTACAAAGAGGGCAAAGGTGCCTGGGAGTTTTGCAGAGGCTGCAGCCTGCAGAGCGGTGGGGCGGGGATGCTCAGCTGGCTGACTGGGGCTTGGGGCTCCAGGGAGGCAGGCTGGCTTCACTAGCGGGCCCCTCCCTCCTCACCATCACAGCAGAAGATACAGACTGCCTCTCCTCCCCCTTTCTGCACTTTCTGATATGCAGAAATCCGCTGTTACAGAGGGGGAGTGCTGGGTGAGGAAAGATCTGGTGCCCAGCACTCACTCAGCTCTACCCTCCTCTGCTGGGCCAGGAAGCGACATAGACTGGGTCATTGCCGTAAGGACAGCTGCAGGAGCTGGGCACACACAGCTTGGAAATGAAATGATGCCCTGCACAGGGAATTCCCTAAAGTAGGGGTGTCGAACTCAATCAGAGAAGGGGCCGAAATCTAAAATCCAGCCTAAATCGCGGGCCGAATGGTTTACTGAACAGTCATAAACTGACAATGTTAACCAGAAATGTGAATTTAAAATGAGTGGAACAATCTTTTCCTTAACAGTGCTGTTAACCAACTCACATGCTATCAAGCAAAACAGTAATATTGGTATCAAACAAAACAGTAATATTGGAATGTACCTAAAATGCTCATTGTTTTGTTTTCTGGCTAGATGTCTGACACCGTTTTCCCCAGATCAATGAGTCAATGTTCGGTTTTATTTCTTGGGCTGTAGCAACCCGCAAAACAGCATGGAGGTTGTCATCGGTAATGCGTGATCTGTGCTTGTTTTTGTTCAGATTCATTATTGAAAACATCTGTTCACAAAGATAGGAGCTCCCGAACATGGATAGAATACAGACTGCATGAAGTCGGAGCTCTGGCATTGAGTCAGGGGGCAGTAGAGGGTAGAAGTCCTCAATTTCAACATCCTGAAACCTTGATTTCAGGCCACTGTCAGACTGAAGCTCGATTATCTCCATCTGAAGGTGATGGGGCACATTGTTGACATCAACTGTAAAAGGATTGGCAAAGATGTCAAAGCCTGAGTGCTGTGTTCTAAAGTCAGAGAAGCGCCGCTCAAATTCACTTAGTAAACGGCTAGCTTTGGTAGCCAGCCGACTGCAAGGAAAAGTACCAGAAATAGTGGTTGAGATACTCAAACAAACGGGAAAGTGGGCAAGATTGTCCTGTTCCAGTTGGGACTTCCACAGTTGAAGTTTACGCTGGAATGCTGTGATCATGTCAGACATCTTCGTGATGACTTGTTTGCGTCCCTGCAGCTTCAGATTCAGTTGGGCGAGATGCTTGAATATGTCACACATCATAGCAAAATCACATAGCCAGGCGGGATCCGACAGTTCAGGCAAGGGCTTTCCTTTACTTTCCATGAAAAGAGCAATTTGTTCTCTGAGCTCAAAAAATCTTTTGAGGACTGCGCTCTTGCTCAGCCATCTTACTTCTGTGTGGTATGGCACATCTCCATGCTCTGCACCCACCTCCTGTAAAAACTGCTGGAACTGGCGATGATTCAGGCCACGTGCCCGTATAAAGTTAATAGTTTTAATGACTGTGGTCATTATGTCATTCATGCCCAGAACTTTTCCACACATAGCCTCTTGGTGGATAATGCAATGATAAGTAATCAAGGGTGTGTGGCAGTGACTTTTTTGCATTCTTTCCTTCATTAGTCCAACCAAGCCTTTCTTTTCTCCGCACATTGAAGGTGCGCCATCGGTAGTTAGCCCCACCAACTTTTCCCAGGGTAATTTAAAATTATTTATAGATTTCTCCACAGCCTCAAATATATCTCTACCAGTCGTCGTCCCATGCATGGCAGCTACATCCAAAAGTTCCTCAGTGACAGAGAGGTCGGTCTTCGTAGCACGTATAAAGATGGACAGCTGCGCTGTATCAGTGTTGTCTGTGCTTTCATCGATAGCAAGTGAAAAAGCGAGATAACTGCATGCCTGTTCGGCCAGCTGTGATGATAGATTTCCTGAGAGTTCTTGAACTCTATCTGCAATGGTGTTTCTTGACAAACTGACATTTTGAAAACTCTGTATCTGGTCTGGGCATACTTGCTCACACACTTTTAGCATGCATTGCTTCAAAAAGGCACCCTCTGAAAAACACCTTGAAGTACGGGCAATTTCTTCAGCCACTATAAAGCTTGCTTTCACTGCAGCATCATTTTTCGCTGTAGCCTTTGTAAACATTTGCTGCTGTGATTGTAGTTTGCCTTTTAGTTCTTTAACAATTTTTTGCTTTTCTTCCAAAGTATATTTGCCATACTTAACATTATGTTTGGTGTCAAAATGACGACGTATATTGTACTCTTTCATCACCGACACTGTCTCATAACACAATATACACACTGGTTTGCCCTCTCTAAGCACAAACATGTATTCATTTTCCCATTTGTCATTAAATTGTCTGCCTTCACCGTCAACTTTTCTTTTCCTGGACATTTTGGGATCAATATTGGCAGTAAAAGATGTAGTTTATTGGAAATCTGCGTTAGAAGGAAAAAGTTGAAAACTGCACAGGGATAGCTTGATTTGGCAGATGGAGTGGAGAAAAAAAAAGTCAGTCAATAAATGCCTGGCTGGGTACAGATAGTAGATTCTGTTGCGATTTTTATGCCTGCACTTTATGCCAGGAACTGGCAGCTTCTGCTGTGCATTTTTTATGCCCGCACACTCACTCTCTCCTCTGCTCTGCCACCCGCACAACCACATCGGATGCCGGACTATAGGTCACGCCTCCTGAATCTCGCGTGACTTGTTATCTATGTGCATGCGTAATAGATAGCAAGTATGGCGGCCGGCGAGGCGACCGGCGAGATCACAAGCCTCCTATGTCACCGCGCATCATTGTGATGGAACGCAGCGGAGTGCAGTGATGACAGCGCGGTGCGGGCCACATTGCAAGGCCTGGCGGGCCGGATTTGGCCCGCGGGCCTTGTGTTTGACATGTGTGCCCTAAAGGATGGAGCTCAGGAAGGAAGCAGCCATTAACCCAGTGAGCCCCGTTGTGCCTGAGGCCACTGTGCAACCTCAGTATCAGTGACAGAGGAGTGCAGTGATCAGGTGCCAGTCACCTGGCTGCAGCCCGCATTGACAGCCCCTCCGGACGGCCGAGCAGGGGCACATGGCCGTCTAGCACCTGTAGGACACACAGCCCCAGGGACTCGCAGAACTGTCTGCTGTTTGGTGGGTGGCCTGTGCAGGTGCTGGGCTCTGGGTGACCAGGTTGGATAGGTGACCTGTTACGGGCAGGCAGCTGGTGCCTGCATCCTGGGCTTACGCGTGCACTGAGATGTCCTAGGACAGCACACGGGCTGCGTGGTGAGCGCAGGTGACAGAGACAGGTCCCTGGGGCTGGGAGTCAGCTTGGGCCAGCGTGCAGGGTCAGCTGATTAAACGTAAATGGACACTAACCCCAGGGCAGTGTCAGGGGAGAAGGTGGGAGGGACGTGCTAGCATGTGGCTAGCACAGGCTGTGGGTTTGCTGGGGCAGTGCATGGAAATCTCCCGAGGGAGGGAAGGCGGGACAAGAACAGATAGGACCCACACCGGGCAGGGGCAGGTTGTTCTCGGAGCAACCAGGAGCCCTTTGACAGGTGAAGGACCTGAAGGACTCAGGCTGCAGAAAGATGGCAACGGTGTGGAGGGGCTGTTTGGAAATGTTATCCTGGCTTTTCATTGCCTTCCCTGGGGTCCTCCAGGCTCCCCACCCCCACCCCCCACTGGCAGAGGGGAGGCTGCCGAAGCAAGATTGCAAAGGTAGCAGCAGAGTCATTCTGCAGGCCCCAAACAGTCCTGGGGGGATGTGGGAGGGACCCCACCTGCCAGTGCCTACAAGTCAGGGCATCTCCATCCAAGGCCTCACGAGACACAGAAAGGTTTATATCCAGAAGCAACGAAGGCTGGAATAGCAGGGGCTCTCGGTGGACCGTGGAGAATCCACCGTGACAGCTTCTTCACTGGGTCCTTAGGCAGGTTCCCTGGCGCCCTCAGCCTCACAGTGAGGCCTTTGAAGGAATTCAGGGGCTGCATAAAGGCCTCTCCTCACGTCATGGCACACCCGTGGAGATGGAATACAGTCGTGCCACACTCACAAGTAGATGACTTAATCTTTCTCTTGTTTTTTTATATCTATCTATTATCTATCTATTTTTAATTCTCACCTGAGGATATGCTTATTGATTTTTTTTTAGAGAGATGGGGAGAGAGGGAAACATCGATGTGAGAGAGACACATCAATTGTACATGCTCTGACCAGGGATCAAACCCACAACCTAGGTGTGTGCCCTGGCCTGGAATCGAACACATGACCTTCTGGTGCATGGGACAAGTCTCCAACCAACTGAACTATACCAGACAGATCTTAATCTCTTTCTTCTGCCAAGGAAAGGTGGCAAAAGAAACGGGCAGTTAGAGCAGCTTAAGATAAACTTGTGAGCACAGAGCCAGGCTGGGGTGCTCAGTGGTTGAGTGTTGACCTATGAACCAGGAAGGCACAGTTTGATTCCCACTCAGGGCACATGCATGGGTTGTGGAGCTGAATCCTCATTGTGAAGCATGTAGGGGGCAGCCAATCAATGATTCTCTCTCATCATTGATGTTTCCATCTCTCCCTGTCCATTCCTCTCTGCAATCAATAAAATTATATTAGAAAGAAAAACACTAGTGAGCACAGAGGTGGGCTTGAAAGAAAGGAGAGCCACCTCTGCTCCTGAGTTTGAAAATAAAATGTCTTCCCTCATCTTCAGACCCCTCCAGGGATTTTGTCACCTCTATCGCGGTGCTCATCCTAGCTTTTCCTACTTTCTTTCTTTTTATTCTTGGCTCCGAATTGTCACCAGAAAAGCACATGCAGCTGGCACTTCCACCCTCACGTTTCGCCTGTGGCACCTTACCCACCTCTTCTCTCTGCCAATCCATGCTCTTTCCCCAAGATCCTGCTCAAAATTCCTCTTCCCTTGTCATGGGTGAACTTCACCCCCCCCCCCCCCCCCCCCCCGTGGGACACCTCTTCTCTTCTATCGCCCAATACAGTAGGAACTTGCCTAAATGTCTCATGGGAACTGTCTTCCTGTGACTGTGCTGCTCTTTCCATCTTCAATCCTGGCTCCTGGAGTTCAGGAACCAAGTCTCCCTGGCCCTTGGCGCATTCTCACAGGCACCAGCAGAAATCCCTCCTCTCGAAGAGTGCCGGCGCCATGGGTTGACACATACAAGAGGAGAGCGCCAGGAAGGGAGATGGGCTGTTGTTCTGCACGTTCAGGAGCAGAAGACACTGATTTGCTAATTTTGCAACTTTTCCCCGCACCAAAGTGTGGGCCTCTGACCCTGCCTCTTCACACACCTTCCTTTGTTCTCCAAGGAAGTCAGACTGAAAGTCCTTGCTGTCAGCTGGCAAGGCACCACCATGGTGCCTTTGCCACATGGGCAGTGAATGCACGCCGCATTGTGAGAGAGGGAAGCTCACTGACGTCTCTGGGTCCTGAGGAACGTAAGGGGAGAGGAAGCTGCACACACCCTCCCACTGCCCAGCCAGCATGAGCTCTCCAAGGTCAACAGGCACTTCCCACCTCGCAGGAACTCCTTCGCATCCTCTCTAACTTACACAAGAGGCTGGCTCAGGAACTCAGGCTCATGCCTTTTGCCCTGTGAATAAGGCGCCACCAGCTGAACGCAGGCCCGGTGAGCACAGGAATCCTGTCCAGTTGGAGGGGGCATAGATGGCTTTGGTGGGGGCACCTTGATGACGCTTTTGCAAAGAGCCAACCCAAGCTCAGGATCTGCCAGAGACTGAGTTATATAACTGTTGGAAGCCGCACATTGTCCTCACTAGCAGAGAGGTGTGGACAAGGAACCCGGAAGGCTGGTCAACCTTGAAGCTTTGCAAGGCAATAGCCAGCCACCCACTGTTTAGTTGAGACAATGGCAGCTAAAGCAACTTCCAGCTTTTAGTTTTATGGAAATCCTTGCTGATTGGCTATTACTGGAATTGCCCATAGTCTTAATAAAAGGGATAGCAAGGGCAGAGTGGGGTGGAGTCCTTCCCCTTGAGATGGGCTCCCGCCTGGCCCCCAATATTTCCAAATTAATATTTTCTAGTCTCTTTCATTTGTGTACAGCCTCCTCCAGAGCCCAAATCCTGAAACCTGAACCTGAACTTGGGACATGGGGGTGGGGGCGCCAGACACTCGCAACTGGCAGCCCAACATGGGGCACTCACACATAATGAGATTATAATGGGGAGGAAATTATGAGGTAATTTCTGAAAGATAGTGTTTTACACCCAAGGGCATCAAACCTCCCGCAGCACAGGGCAGCTGCCCTGGGTCAGCCAACACCTCTCCTGGCTCTTTTGACTAACAAATAGCACCTGCTTGTTCTGTTAGGGTGAAGCCATTTTAAGAAAAAGTATTTTGGGAACGAAGATGGCTGTGTAGGTAAACACACCTAATCTGCTGCCATGCACAACAATTTCAAAAATACAACTAAAAAACAAAACATCTATCACCCCAAACCCAAGGGAAAGCTGGCTGAAAGGAAGCCCTACAACTAGACTGAAAGATAAAGAGGAGAATTCAGGGCATAAGCACTGAAAAAACTGAGGTGGGGGGGCGAGGACGCGATATGGGCTGGCGGCAGATCCCAGCTGGCTGAGGGCGTTGCTTTCTTCAACCCGAAGACAGACAATCTCCAAATCTCTCTGAAATCAAGTTTCCAGGGAGGGGCTAGCCTGTCTGCCAACGGGTCAAAAAGTGAGGGTGACTTGCTTGCAGAGATGCGCAAAAGAATATTTGTTTGCTGTGCATGGGCACGAGATGCAGGGATGTGGTTGGACAGGCAACTATCGCTGTTGGCCACACCCCAGCCTAGTGATGCCCTGAGACTCCGCCCTGAAACTCTGCTTGGCACAATCTACAAACACACCCAAGCTCCAAGCTGCGGCTTTTGCATATGAAACTCTCTGTTGCAGTTTAACCTAACAAACTTGCAACCTGGTGCTGAGGGCTCCAAGGAGGAGAGGACTGTGGTTCTCGCTGTAGCTCCTGCGGGGTGGCCTCAGACAGTAGCTGAACTGCACCCCATTGGAGATCCAGAAGCCAGTGTTCCTAGTGATCAGTTTCAACTCCTCACACCCATAAGTGACACATTCGGGAGACGGACTCAGTGAGCACCAAAGCCCCACTGAAATAAGGCGCGTATTCAGCGGAGCAGTTCTTCCTTTAAAGACACAGCAGGTCCTCACAGCCAATTGGCCTGGAGGTCAAATTCCTCCCAGTGTACCAACAGCAATCAAGGCTTAATTACACCAAGACTTTGCACTCAGCCCACAAAGGGATATACTAAAAGCGACCACCTTGGGTGATTGGGGAAGCTGAGCTACTGGCCCCTATAGGTCACCGACCACACAAAGCTACTCTATCAACACAAGGAGGCAGCTAAAATGAGGAGATATAGAAGCATGTCATGAATGGGAAAGATGGAGGAAAGTAAACTACTGGATGACACAGAGTTCAGAATCACATTTATAAGATTACTCAAGAATCTTCTGAAAACCTTTGAGAAATTTGATGAGACCTCCAAGAAGCTTTGTGAGACCTTCAAGGACCTTAATGAGAAAAAAAAAAAGAAAAAAAAGGAAAAGGACCAGCCAGAAATTAAGCACACACAGTCTGAAATAAAGGATATACAGAAACTCAACTATAGATCAATATGCCCCAAGAATCAAACCAAAGATCTGGAATATAAGGAAGCAAAAATCACCCAACCAGAGAGACAAAAAGAAAGAAGAATCCAAAAGTGTGAGGATAGTGCAAGGAGCCTCTGTGACGGCTTAAAGCAGGGGTCTTCAAACTATGGCCCGAGGGCCCATGGGCCTGCAGAGGAGTCTGATCCGGCCCGCCAGGTTTTTTGGGCAGTGAGCGCAGCCGAGGTGTTACAGTAGGAATTAGTAGTTCATATAGTCCGGCCCTCCAACTCTCTGAGGGACCGTGATCTGGCCTCCACTTTAAAAAGTTTGAGGACCCCTGGCTTAAAGCATACCAACTTCCGAATTTTGCCAGAAGAAGAGAGAGAGCAGGATATTGAAGGCCTATTGGAAGAAATAATGACAGAAAACTCCCTACCAGGTGAAAGAAATAGACCTACAAGTTCAGGAAGTGCACAGAACCCCAAACAAAAGGAATCCAAAAAGTACCACACCAAGACACATCATAATTAAAATGCCAAGGGCAAAAGACAAAGAGAAAATCTTACAAGCAGCAAGAGAAAAACAGCTAGTTACCTACAAGGAAGTACCCATACGACTATCAGCTGATTTCTCAACAGAAACTATGAAGGCCATAAGGGAGTGGCAAGAAATATTCAAAATGATGAACAACAAGAACCTACAACCAAGATTACTCTACCCAGTAAAGCTATCATTCAGAATTGAAGGTCAGATAAAGAGCTTCACAGATAAGAAAAAGTTAAAGGAGTTCATTAACACCAAATAAGGATTACATGAAATGTTGAAGGGTATTCTTTAAGAAGAGGAAGAAGAAGAAAAAGGCAAAGGTAAAAATTATGAACAACAAAAAGACATCAAATACATACCTACCAGCTAGTGAATCTAAAAATCAAGTGAATAAAAAATCTGAAGAACAAAATGGACTGGTGAAAATAATAGAGTCAGGGACATAGAAAGGAAGTAGACTGACAATTCTCAGGGGAAGGGAGTCTGAGGGGTGTGGGAAGAGATTGGACAAAAATCTTACACCTATGGATGAAGACAGTGGCAGGGTAAGGGCATGGGGTGGGGTTGGGAATCAGGTGGAGGGGAACTATGGGGTGGGGGAAGAGGAACAACTTCAATAATCTGAACAATAAAGATTTATTATTAATATATATATATATATATATATATATATATATATATATATATATATATTTAAACAAGGATTCCTTATTTATTTGAGTGGACATTTTAAAAATATGTATTTTTATTGATTTCAGAGAGGAAGGGAGACAGAGAGAGAGAAACATCAGTGATGAGGGAGAATCATTGATTGGCTGCCTCCTACAAAGCCCCTACTGGGGATTGAGCCCGCAACCTGGGCATGTGCCCTTGGCCGGAATTGAACCCAGGACTCGTCAGTCCACAGGACAACTCTTTATCCACTGAGCTGAATGGACATTTTTTACCCCTGTTTACTATTGCTTGAAGGTCCCAGGCTTAGTGCACTTGCATATCTAACTTGTAGATCTTTGTCCAGTAGAGTTGAAAATAAGTTCTCTCTAATAGAAAAAGTCCCAAATGTATTGACCCAAGGAACATTAACCACTTCTGTATTTAAGCCAGGAATCTTTTTTTTTTTTTTTTAATATATTTTATTGATTTTGTACAGAGAGGAAGGGAGAGAGATAGAGAGTTAGAAACATCGATGAGAGAGAGTCATCGATCAGCTGCCTCCTGCACAGCCCCCACTGGGGAAATGCCCGCAACCAAGGTACATGCCCTTGACCGGAATCGAACCCGGGACCCTTCAGTCCCCAAGCCGACTCTCTATCCACTGAGCCAAACCGGTCTCGGCTAAGCCAGGAATCTTATCCCAACATTTCTATATTAGGCTGCCTCTAAATCTCCAATTCCTCAAGTGCTTTCTGAGCCAGTCTTTTTTTTTTTTTTTTTTTTTTAATATGTTTTATTGATTTTTTACAGAGAGGAAGGGAGAGAGAGAGCTAGAAACATCGATCAGCTGCCTCCTACATACCCCCCACAGGGGATGTGCCCACACCCAAGGTACATGCCCTTAACCGGAATCGAACCTGGGAACTTTCAGTCTGCAGGCCGATGCTCTATCCACTGAGTCAAACCGGTTTCCGCTGAGCCAGTCTTTATCATATTATTTATTCCCTCATAAATTAATGGATTGAATAAAACCATTGATACATGTTTATATTGTATTTGAATACCTCATTTTGTAATTTTACTTTATATATATATATATATATGTATATATATATATATATATATATATATATATATATATATATATATTATTTTATTGATTTCAGAGAAGAAGGGAGAGGGAGAGAGAGATAAAAACATCAATGATGAGAGAGAATCATTGATTGGTGGTTTCCTGCACGTCCCATACTGGGGGTCAAGCCTGCAACCTGGGCATGTGCCCTGGACCATAATTGAACCCAGGACCCTTCAGTCCGCAGGCCGATGCTGTATCCACTGAGCCAAACCAGCTAGGGCTACTTTATTTTTAAATATGTTTTTGTTGATTTCAGAGAGGAGGGGAGAGGGAGAGAGAAATAGAAATTCCATGTTAAGAGAGAGAATCATTGATTGGCTGCTTCCTTCATGCCCCTTACTGGGAATTAAGCCCACAACCAAGGCATATTCTCTGGGAATCGAACAGTGACCTCCTGGTTCATAGGTTGAAGCTCAACCACTGAGGCACACTGGAACAGCTTTTCTTGAAAGGGCCCCGACCCTGACCCTAACAAGACCCGACAAGAGCTGGCAGGCTGGCTCTCTCAGCATCGTGAGTTCAACTGCCTTGAGTCCCAATCCATCCGTGATGGAGCCAGGTTAAAGGGTCATCGGGAAAATGCTGCCAGAAAAATCGAGCAAAAGACTTTTTTTTTTTTTTTTAAATGGGCTTTCTTATGGAACAGAGTGCAAAATCTCAGAGGGAAGGTGGGGAGGGTGGGTGGGAGGTAATCAACCAAAGACCTTCTATGCACATATACATAGCCCATGGACACAGACAATAGGGTGCTGAAGGCCTGGGCAGGTAGGGGGGTTGGGGTGGGGTGGAGGCGGGCTGAAGGAGGTGAATGGTGGTGGGGGGAAGGAGACATATATAATAGTTTCAACAATAAAGAGTTACTAAAAACAAAACAAAAATGGGCTTCTTTTTTCTGCCAAGGGACCTGGTAGGTATGCAAATTCCCAGCTACAAGTGAACAGGTATGAGCCCCTTCCCAAGTTTGAGACTAAGGCCATCTACAGAGTCAATGCAACCCCTGTTTTGAGTGACTGCCTCTGGAAGAAGCACAAGGGAAACATAATTTAGAGTTGACCTGGTCTGATGACTAAAATGTTTGCCCACTATTGGGTTGGGGGGGGGCTGCAGGGAGTTGGGGAAGCCCTCAGTGGATATGGGTGGCCAGCCAGGACCCTTTCCTCTGCTCGTGGGCCACTGTCCTCAACAACCACAGCTGGGAGGTGGAAGGAAGAGACCAGAAAGAGGGGTGAGTTCCTCTAAGAATGTAGGACAAGGAGACCGAGCCCTCCATTGCACAATCAGGCCTAACGAGAGACAGAGCTTCCCCGTGGCCACACACCTGGGATGTTGCATGCCATATACCTGGGCGAGTTCTGAGAACATGCTTCGGAGTCGGGGGTCGGGGGGGGGGGGCAGCAAAGCCCAGCCATGTGCACAGTGTCCTGGTTATGCTTGGCTCTGAAGCTTGCACGGATCTCTCCACATTGCTCCACTCCTGTTGCTCTGGGCACTGTTTCTGTCCTGTGCACTTGGTTTCTGATATGCAGAAATCCACTCTTACAAAAATGCTGCGGTGAATGTGTGCTGTGCATTATATATTCATTTCCTTAGAACAGATGGGGATTGCTAGGTAACAGGGAACATGCATGTAAGGTTTTGGTACTTGTAGCAGTAGGGTTTAATGGTGCCCATCTCTGTACACACTTTTTATTTTTATTTAAAATATATATATTTTATTGTTTTTTTACAGAGAGGAAGGGAAAGGGATAGTTAAAAACATCAATCAGCTGCCGCCTGCACACTCCCCACTGGGTATGTGCCAGCAACCAAGGTACATGCCCTTGACCGGAATTGAACCTGGGACCCTTTAGTCCGCAGGCTGACACTCTACCAGGGGTCTTCAAACTTTCTAAAGTGGGGGCCAGATCAGGGTCCCTCAGAGAGCTGGAGGGCCGGACTATATGAACTACTAATTCCTACTGTAACACCTCGGCTGTGCTCACTGCCCAAAAAACCTGGCGGGCAGGATCAGACTCCTCTGCGGGTTGCATGTGGCCCGCGGGCCGTAGTTTGAAGACCCCTGCATAACCACTGAGCCAAACCGGTTAGGGCAAAACACTTTTTATTTTTATTTTGTAATCCTCACCCAAGGATATTTTTTCCCATCTATTTTTAGAGAGTGTGGAAGGGAGGGAGGGAGATGGTGGGAAAGGGAGAGAGAGAGAGAGAGAGAAAGAGAAACATGGATGTGAGAAAGATACACCTGGACTAGGGCTTTTGTGGGGAACAGAAGTATAAAAATGTATTCTGATGCTGTCTATTCATGTTCTCTACTTAAGTAGACAAACAAGTTGATTTTGGTCATTTATATTTTCCTGGAAAAATATTCATTTCATCTGTATTTTCATATCTATTGGTTTAAACTATGTGTGATAATCTCATAATCTTTATTTTTTTTATTTATTTTATTTATTTTTATTTTTTTTTTACATATTTTATTGATTTTTTTTGCCCCCCTCCCTCCCTCCCACACATCCCCTCCCTCCCCAGAGTTTTATGTCCATTGGTTGTACTTATATGCATGTATACAAGTCCTTCAGTTGATCTATTATCTCCCCCAGATCCTCCTCCCCTCCCCGCTGTAATTTGACAATCTGCTTGTTGCTTTACTGTCTCTGTATCTATCTTTTGGTTCATCAGTTTATAATATCTTTATTATCCACAAATGAGTGGGGTCATGTGGTGTTTCTCTTTCATTGATTGGCTTATTTCACTCAGCATGATGTTCTCCAATTCCATCCAGGTTGCTGCAAATGATGAGAATTCCTTCTTTTTTATGGCAGCATAGTATTCCATTGTGTAGATGTACCATGGTTTTTGGATCCAATCATCTGCTGAGGGGCACCTAGGCTGTTTCCAAATTCTGGCTATTGTAGATTGTGCTGCTATGAACATAGGGGTGCATATATCCTTTCTGATTGGTGTTTCTAGTTTCTTGGGATATATTCCTAGGAGTGGGATTACTGGGTCAAATGGGAGTTCCATTTTCAGTTTTTTGAGGAAACTCCACACTGTTCTCCACAGTGGTTGCACCAGGCTGCATTCCCACCAGCAGTGCACGAGGGTTCCTTTTTCTCCGCAACCTCGCCAACACTTGTCGTTTGTCGATTTGTTGATGTTGGCCATTCTGACAGGTGTGAGATGGTACCGCATTGTTGTTTTGATTTGCATCTCTCGGATAATTAGTGACTTTGAGCATTTTTTTATGTGCCTTTTGTCCTTCCTTCTGTCTTCTTTTGAAAATATTCTATTTAGGTCCATTGCCCATTTCTTAATTGGATCATTCATCTTTTTTTTTTTTTTTTTTTTTTTTTTTGGTGACAGAGAAGTTGTAATACCCTAAAGAGATGCAATTTATTTATTTTTTTTTTAAATCAATCTTTATTGTTCATATTATTACAAAGGTTCCTCATTTCTTCCTCCCTCCACCAGGTTCCCACCCCACCCTCTGCCCCCTCCCTATCCCCCATTGTCCTCATCCATAGGTGCACAGTTTATGTTCAGTCTCTTCCTCCCTCCCTTTCCCCGATAGTAAATCCCTTTTCAGATAGTAAATCTGTTACTTAGCATTTTCTCATATCAATAATACCTCCACATGCCCAATGATACACTTCACACAAAAGACATTTTCAAATAGGTCAACCAGCCTCATCCAGGCCCCACCCAAGGCACTCACAGATCAACACCCCAGCGCTATACTAACTCAACACATCCAGTTCTAAGCCTTCATCACTTGATTCAGCAGACCCTCAAGTTCCCGCAAAAGTTTCCAGCCATGTCTGAGAGGCAGCCGTGGGCAGGTACAGGCGAGGAGCAAGCTGTTTCGGGCCTGGCTGCTCCGGGCCTGGCCTCTGTTGCTCTGGTTCGTTCCACAACCAGCTGCTCCGGGTCTGCTGCTCTGGTTCGTTCCACAACTGCCGCTCCCGACCTAGTTGCTCTGGACTTGGCTGTTGCTGCTACAGGCCTGGCCGCACCCGACCCGGCTGCTCTGGGACCGGTTGCTCCGGTCCCGGCCGCTCCGGGCCTGGCCGCTCCCAGCCTGTCAGCCGCTGCTCCGGGCCTGGCCGCTCCCAGCCTGGCCGCCGCTGCTCCTGGCCTGGCCGCACCAGACCCAGCTGCTCCGGGCCTGGCCGCTCCCAGCCTGGCAGCTGCTGCTCCGGACCTGGCCGCTCCCAGCCTGGCAGCCGCTGCTCCTGGCCTGGCCGCACCAGACCCGGCTGCTCCGGGCCTGGCCGCACCAGACCCAGCTGCTCCGGGCCTGGCCGCTCCCAGCCTGGCAGCTGTTGCTCTGGGCTTGGCCGCTCCCAGCCTGGCAGCCGCTTCTCCAGGCCTGGCCACTCCCAGCCTGGCAGCCACTGCTCCGGGCCTGGCCGCACCAGACCCGGCTGCTCCGGGCCTGGCCGCTCCCAGCCTGGCAGCCGCTGCTCCGGGCCTGGCCGCTCCCAGCCTGGCAGCCACTGCTCCTGGCCTGGCCGCACAAGACCCGGCTGCTCCGGGCCTGGCCGCTCCCAGCCTGGCAGCTGCTGCTCCGGACCTGGCCGCTCCCAGCCTGGCAGCCGCTGCTCCGGGCCTGGCCGCACCAGACCTGGCTGCTCCGGGCCTGGCCGCTCCCAGCCTGTCAGCCGCTGCTCCGGGCCTGGCCGCATCAGACCCAGCTGCTCCGGGCCTGGCCGCTCCCAGCCTGGCAGCTGTTGCTCTGGGCCTGGCCGCTCCCAGCCTGGCAGCCACTGCTCCGGGCCTGGCCACACCAGACCCGGCTGCTCCGGACCTGGCTGCTCCCAGCCTGGCAGCTGCTGCTCCGGGCCTGGCCGCTCCTAGCCTGGCAGCCGCTGCTCCAGGCCTGGCCACACCAGACCCGGCTGCTCCGGGCCTGGCCGCTCCCAGCCTGGCCGCCGCTGCTCCAGGCCTGGCCGCACCCGACCCGGCTGCTCCGAGCCTGGCCGCTCCCAGCCTGGATGCTCCGTGCTTGGCTACTGCTGTTCTGGGCCTGGCTGCTCCCAACCTGGCTGCTCTGGACCGGGCTTCTCCGGGCCCAGCCACTCCGTGTCTGGGTGTTCCTGGACTGGCCACCCTGGGCTTGGCCGCCTCTGCCTCAGGCCTGGCTGCCACTGCCCCAGGTCTGGCTGCTCCAGTGCTGGCCGTTGATGCTCTTGTTCTGGTTGCTGCTGCTCTGGGGCCTGGCCACTGCTGCTCCGGGCCCAGCTGCCACTGCCTTGTGCCTGGCCACTCTAGGCCTGGTCGCCGCTGTTCCAACATTCTGTCCCTTTTTTCTCCTTTTTTTTTTCTTTTTTAAAAAACAAAACAAAACGCATTTATGTTGCAATGTTGGCTGGTGCGTTGAGTTCTGACTTAGTCTTTGATTTTTCAAGATCTTCTTTGTATTCTTTCTTAAGTAATTTTACTATCATTTGCTCTCACTTGATTTCTTCACATTGAGAACTTCTTTGGTTTCTTCCTCCTTGTCCTGGGAGCTCAGCAGGTTGGCCTGTGGCACCCCTTTGTTCTCCGTGGGCTCTCGCGCTGCTCCAGCCTGTTGCCGGGGTCGGCGCCGCCCAGGAAGCAGCCCCCGTCCTTGGCTCCGTTGCCAGCGCTCAGCAGTCGAAGGCTCAGGGGCACCCCCCCCACTGGGGGCCCCGTCGCCCGGCTCCTTGCTGGAGCCCAGCTGGCCGGTGTCCGGCAGGGGCTCCTGCTCCTCGTGGCGTTCCTCCAGTCTGGAGCTTTCTTTCTCCCTCCCACTAGGGGAGTCCAGGATCAGAGTCAACAGACTGTCCTCTGCGCACAGTGTGCGCGACTCCGGGGGCTCGGCCTTTCGCCGCGCTCCCAGGACTCCACCTCACAGCTCCGTCTCCCCCTGCCCGAGCCTGGGTCCCCAGGGACTGGCCCAGACCTGGAGTTCGGGGCGGTCTGGACTGAGGCTCAGAGCTGCCGCCGGAGGCTTTGTTTCTTCCGGCTAGGGTAATCCAGCATCAGAGTCAACATTCAGTCCTCTGCGCGCCATGTGCGCGCGACTCCGGGGGCCCCGCATTTCGCTGTCCCCCGGGATTGTCTCCCCCTGCCGGAGCCTGGGTCCCCAGGGTCTGGCACATAACTTGGGGCTCAGCGCTGCCGGTTCGGGGGTTCAGCCCAGGCTGGGGGTTCTATTTCCTTCCTGCTAGGGAACGCCAGGCAGCACCCAGCCCTCTCCTCCTCTCCGGCTGCGACCTCTCCGCGCGCGCGTGCGTGCGAGCGCGCAGCATGTCTCCGTACCTTAGGCTTTTTTTAAGCTCCTCTGATTTTCCTTCTGGTTTTCTCCCTCCTTCCTATTGTAGAGTTTTCAGTCAGTCGACTACCTGTAGCTCTGGGCAATGTCCACTCTACATTTTAGTTGTATTCCCTTGAAATTGTTGTGAGCTGCTGCGGCTAGGTGTATACCCGAGCAGCCATCTTGGATCCTCCCTCATCTTTTTTTTTTTTTTTCTTTAATATATTTTATTGATGTTTCACAGTGAGGAAGAGAGAGGGATAGAGAGTTAGAAACATCGATGAGAGAGAATCATCGATCAGCTGCCTCTTGCACACCCCCTACTGGGGATGCGCCCGCAACCAAGGTACATGCCCTTGACCGGAATAGAACCCAGGACCTTTCAGTCCGCAGGCCAACGCTCTATCCACTGAGCCAAACCGGTCCCGGCTGGATCATTCATCTTCCTTTCATTTAGTTGTATCAGCTGTCTGTAGATGTTGGAGATTAAACCTTTATCAGTGGTGTTATTTGCAAATATGTTCTCCCACACCGTGGGCTTTCTTGTTGTTTTGTTGATGGTTTCTTTTGCTGTAAAAAAGCTTTTTATTTTGATGTAGTCCCATTTGTTTATTTTCTCTTTAGCTTCCATTGCCCTAGGGGCAGTATCAGCGAAGAAGTTCTTTTGGCATACGTCTGATATTTTGCTGCCTGTGGATGCTTCTAGTATTTTTATGGTTTCCCGTCTAATGTTTAAGTCCTGTATCCATTTTGAGTTTATTTTTGTGTATGATGTAAGTTGGTGATCTAGTTTCATTCTTTTGCATGTGTCTGCCCAATTTTCCCAACACCATTTATTGAAGAGACTGTCTTGACTCCATTGTATATTCGTGCCTCCTTTGTCAAATATTAATTGAGCATATTGATTTGGGTTGATATCTGGGTTCTCGATTCTATTCCATTGATCTATATGTCTGTTCTTGTGCCAGTACCACGCTGTTTTGAGAACAGTGGCTTTGTAATACAGTTTGAAGTCTGGTATTGAGATCCCTCCTACTTTACCCTTCTTTCTCAGGATTGCTGTGGCTATTCGGGGTCTTTTATTGTTCCAAATGAACTTTTGGAGAGTTCTTTCTAGGTCAGTGAAATATGCCATTGGTATTTTAATGGAGAGTGCATTGAACCTATAGATTGCTTTAGGAAGTATGGACATTTTGATGATGTTGATTCTATCAATCCATGAACATGGTATGTTCTTCCATCGCCTTACATCATCCTCTATCTCTTTTTTCAGTGTCATGTAGTTTTCTGCATATAGGTCCTTTACTTCCTTAGTTAAATTTATTCCTAGGTATCTTAATTTTTTTTGGTGTGATGGTAAATGGAATTGCTTTTTTAGTCTCTGTTTCTGTAGTTTCACTGTTGGTGTATAGAAATGCCATGGATTTCTTGGCGTTGATTTTGTATCCTGCTACATTGCCAAATTCATTTATTAAGTCAATTAGTTTTTTAATGGAGTCTTTTGGGTTTTTTATGTACAATATCATGTCATCTGCAAATAAGGATAACTTTACTTCTTTTCCAATTTGGATGCCTTTTATTTCCTCCTCTTGTCTAATTGCAATGGCTAGTACTTCCAGTACTATGTCAAACAGGAGTGGCGAGAGTGGGCATCCCTGTCTTGTTCCTGTTCTTAGAAGGAATGGTTTTAGGTTTTGGCCATTGAGTATAATGGTGGCTGTGGGTTTATCATATATAGCTTTTATTATGTTGAGGTATGATCCTTGTACTCCCACCTTGTTAAGAGTTTTTATCAGGAAAGGGTGTTGGATTTTTATCAAATGCTTTTTCTGCATCAATTGATATGACTATATGATTTTTATCTTTCAATTTGTTTATGTGATGTATCACGTTTATTGATTTGCGGATATTATACCAACCTTGCATTCCTGGAATAAATCCTACTTGGTCATGGTGTATGACCTTTGTGATGCTCTGCTGGAGCCTATTTGCTAGAATTTTGTTGAGGATTTTGGCATCTATGTTCATGAGGGATATTGGTCTGTAATTCTCTTTCATTGAGTTGTCTTTATCTGGTTTTGGTATTAGGGTGATGCTGGCTTCATAGAAGGAGTTTGGAAGTGTTCCTTCCTCTTGAATTTTTTGGAATAGTCTGAGGAGGATAGGTTTTAGTTCTTCCTTGAATGTTTGGTAAAACTCTCCTGTGAAGTCATCTGGCCCTGGGCTTTTGTTTGCTGGAAGCTTTCTGATGACTGTTTCAATTTCTTCCCAAGTCACTGGTCTATTGAGATTTTTAGATTCTTCCTGATCGAGTTTTGGAAGTTTCTATTTTTCTAGAAATATGTCCATTTCCTCCAGGTTGTTCAGTTTGTTGGAATAGAGTTGTTTGTAGTATTTTGTAACAATCCGTTGTATTTCGGTGGGGTCTGTTGTTATTTTACCTCTTTCATTTCTGATTTTGTTTATTTGGGTCCTCTCTCTTTGTTTCTTAGTTAGCCTGGCTAGAGGTTCATCTATCTTGTTTATTCTTTCAAAGAACCAGCTCTTGGTTTTGTTGATCTTATGTATTGTTTTTTTGGTCCCTATGTCATTTATCTGTGCTCTGATTTTTGTTATTTCCTTCCTTCTGCTTACACTGGGCTTTTCTTGTTGCTCCTTTTCTAACTCTTTGAGTTGTAGAGTTAGATCATCTGTTACCCTTTTTACTAGTTTTTTTCAATAGGTTTGTAAGGATATGAACTTCCCTCTCAAAACTGCTTTTGCTGTGTCCCATAGATTTTGGATTGTTGTGTTTTCATTGTCATTTGTTTCCAGGATGTTTTTAATTTCTTCCTTGATTTCTCTGGAAACACAGTCCTTGTTTAATAGCATACTGTTTAGTCTCCATGTGTTTGATTTCTTTTAATTATTTTTATTGTAGTTAATTTCCAGTTTTATGCCATTATGGTCTGAGAAGATGCTTGATATGATTTCTATCTTCTTGAATTTGAAGAGACTTTGCCTATGTCCCAAAATGTGGTCTATCTTTGAGAATGTCCCATGTGCACTTGAGAAGAATGTATATTCTGTGGCTTTGGGGTGGAGTGTTCTGAAGATGTCAATTAATTCCATCTGGTATAGTGAGTCATTTAGGATTGATATTTCTTTGCTGATTTTTTGTTAGGGGTGTCGAACTCAATCAGAGAAGGGGCCAAAATCTAAAATCCAGCCTAAATCGCGGGCCGAATGGTTTACTGAACAGTCATAAACTGACAATGTCATAAACTGACAGCGGAGTGCAGTGATGACAGCGCGGTGCGGGCCACATTGCAAGGCCTGGCGGGCTGGATTTGGCCCGCGGGCCTTGTGTTTGACACATGTGGTTTAGATGATTTGTCGAAGGGTGACAGTGGGGTATTAAAATCTCCTACTATGATTGTATTGTTATTAATCTCTCTCTTAATGTCCTCCAACAGTTTTTTTTTAATGTATTTGGTTGCTCCTGTATTGGGTATATATATATTTACCAGGGTTATTTCTTCTTGTTGGATTGTTCCCTTTAGTATTATGAAGTGGCCTTCATTATCTCTTATGTCCTTCACTCTGAGATCTAATTTGTTAGATATAAGTATTGCTACCCCAGCTTTCTTTTCATTTCCATTTGCCTGGAAAACTTTTTTCCATCCCTTCACCCTCAGTCTGTGTGCATCTTTTTTTCTGAGGTGGGTTTCTTGTAGACAGAAGATGTATGGGTCTTGCTTTCTTATCCAATCTGTTACCCTATGTCTTTTGATTGGAGCATTTAATCCATTTACATTTAAGGTTATTATTGATAGGTACACATTTGACACCATTTTTATTCTATACCCGTGTTCCTTCTTCACTTCCTATTTCTTTATTTTTACAGTAGACCTTTTAGCATTTCTTGCATTGCTGGTTTGGTTAAGATAAATTCCTTCAGTCTTTTTTTGTCTGTGAAGCTCCTGATTTCCCCTTCAATTTTGATTGATAGCCTTGCTGGGTACAGTATTCTTGGATTCAGACCCTTCCTTTGCATGACTTTGTATATTTCATCCCATTCCCTTCTGGCCTGATAAGTTTCTGTTGAGAAATCAGTTGCTAGTCTGGATGGGGGTTCCTTTGTATGTAACTTTCTGTCTCTCTCTGGCTGCTTTTAAGATTCTTACTTTGTCGTTGTTGTTTGCCAATTTGATTATAATGTGCCTTGGAGTCTGTCTTCGGAGATTCATTTTGCTTGGGACTCTGAGAGCATCTTGGATTTGTGTGGTTTTTTTCTTCTCTATTTCAGGAAAGTTTTCTGTCATTATTTCTTGAAATACTTTTTCCATGTCTACCTCAGTTTCCTTTCCTTCTGGAACCCCTATTATTCGAATATTATTTTGTTTTGTATTGTCCCAAAGCTCCAGTAGGCTCTCCTCCTGCTTTTTAATCTTTTTTTCTAGAAGCTGCTCTACTTGGGTATTTTTTTCCATCTTATCTTCTAGCTCTCTGATGCGGTCCTCTGCTTCATCTAGTCTACTCTTGATGCTTTCTATTGAGTTCTTCATGGTAGCGATATCATTTTTCATTTCTTCTTGGTTCTTCTTCAATTCCTCTTGGTTCTTCTTCAATTCCTCATGGTTCTTCCTCATTTCTTCTTGGTATTGTCAAATTTCTCTTCCATTCTTTTTAGCCATCCTATGATCATTATTCTGAATTCTTGCTCTGGTAGGCTGCTTACCTCTGACTCGTTTACTTCCTTTTCTGGTGATGCCTGCTTTTCTTTCATGTGCGGACTGTTTTTGTCTCCCCATGGCCTCTCTTCTCAGGATGTCTGGTTATGTGGTGTTCCTTCTCCTTTCCGTGGGTGACTGATGAAGTCCCTTGAATCCACGTGTCTGAGCCGATTCGAGCATCTCAGCTGCTCAATGGACCTCCCCGCTATAATCTTTAAACCTTACATCTGTTGAGTTAAGTCTTTTATACATTTTGTGTTTATTCTTGTGTATGGTGTAAGTTGGTGGTTTAGTTTCATTTTTTTTGGTAAGTATCTGTCCAATTATCCCAATACCATTTATTGAGAAGAATGTCTTAACTCCATTGTATGCTCTTGCCTCCTTTGTCAAATATTAATTGAATGTAATGACTTGGATTGATTTTTGAGGTTTCTATTCTGTTTCATTGATCTATATGCCTATTCTTTTTTTAAAAAAAAATATATTTTATTGATTTTTCACAGAGAGGAAGAGAGAGGGATAGAGAGTTAGAAACATCAATGAGAGAGAATCATCGATCAGCTGCCTCTTGCACACCCCCCTCTGGGGATGTGCCCACAACCAAGGTACATGCCCTTGACCGGAATCGAACCCGGGTCCTTTCAGGATCTTTCCTCACAGGCCAACACTCTATCCACTGAGCCAAACCGGTTTCAGCAGATTCTTGCTTTTCATTACCTTGAATGCTTCATGCCATTCCCTTCTGGCCTGTAGAGTTTCTGATGCAAAATCAGTTGACAGCCTTATGGGAGCTCCTTTGTAGGTAACAAATTGCTTTTCTCTTATTGCCTTTAAGATTCTCTCTTTATCTTTAATTTTTGGCATTTTAATTTTGATGTGTCTGGGTGTGGGCCTGTTTGTGGTTCCCTGTGCCTCCTGAACTTGTGTAACTTTTTCCTTCACCAGGTTAGGAAAATTTTCTGCCATTATTTCTTCAAGCAACTTCTCATCCCTTTCTAACTTTCTTATCCTTCTGGCACACCTATTAAGCAAATATTGCAAATACATTTCATGATGTCCCACAGCTCTCTTATGCTGTCCTACTATTTTAAAAAACACATTTTTATTCATTTCAGAGAGGGACAGGGAGAGAGAGAGAGAAACATCAATGATGAGAGAGAATCATTGATTGTCAGCTTCCTGCATGCCCCATACTGGGGATTGAACCTGCAATCTGGGCATGTGCCCTTCACCAGAATTGAACCCAGAACCTTCAGTCTGTAGGGTCATGCTCTATCCACTGAGCCAAACCAGCTAGGGCCCTACTGGGTTTTTTTTCTTTTTGGTTCTCTGATTGGGTGACTTTTCTACCCTATTTTCTAATTCACTGATCCCATTCTCGGCTTCCCCTACTCTGCTGTGTATGCCTTCCAATGTGCAAAACTGGAAAAACAAGAACCTTGCCCTCAGGGTAACCTTCCTCCACTAGCATATTGCTGGTCATGTGGTTTGGACCTCTTGACTTTTCAAATCAATAGCTATGAGGTTTAGACCGCCCATCCCCTATCCCCTTACTTTTTCCTCCCTAAAGATAACATCAAGACCTCAGTTACATTTCAGCTCCAGGCCCAGAAAAGCAACATAACCAGACAAGTGATGCTGTGACCAGCTGCATTGACTAATGACCCCCTGCTCTGGCTCTGACCAATCAAGGGAGACCACAACCCTGAAAGAGCACACCTGAAAAGCTTATCAATATTCTATTGAGACCCTCCCCTGATAAATACACTCAGGAAAAAGGAACTAGTGTCTTCTCCCCCTGGAGCCATTCCCTTTCCCCTTCTTCCCTCCACAAGACTTGCAACCAGGGGAACAACAGGCAGTTGCAGCTCTTCTGGGCTAACCCCCGAGCCTATCTCCAAGGCCCCTTTTTTTCTGACTTCTTTTTAAAAAAATTATTTGTATTGATTTCAGAGAGGAAGAGAGAGGGAGAGAGATAGAGATATCAATGATAAGAGAGAATCATTGATTGGCTGCCTCCTGCATGCCCCCCACTGGAGATTGAGCCTGCAAACCGAGCACAAGCCTTGACTGGAATAAAAACTGGGACCCTTCAGTCCATGGCTCTATCCACTGAGCCAAACCAGCTAGAGCTTCTCTGACTTCTTAGTGAACCAAAGCAGCCCTGCCTACGCTCTCCTGTTATTTCTTCTATGCTAAGCCCTTCCTTATTTTATTGTCCTAGGTATATTTTTGCTGTGGCCAATACATTATTACTTACTTTGCTATACTTTATCTCTTGGTTGAAATCTTTTCTTAAAGAAGACAAGAGCCAAGGTCTTGTTGCCTCACTGGTAATACTTTCTTGGAGGTGCCTAGAATTCTGGTATGGAGTCAAGTGAGGTCAAGGAGGCATTGCTACAAGGAAACCCCTTCTATTTCCTTTATTTACCCAGCACCAGCATCTATAAGAAATAGAAAATCTGCATAGAGTTGATGCTGAATAGTGGCTCACTCTGGTGATAAGTAAAATGCATCCAAGTAATTTGCATAACTTGACTATTAGAAAATCCATTTTAGTCTACGGCCATACCACCCTGAACACGCCCAATCTCATCTGATCTTGGAAGCTAAGCAGGGTCGGGCCTGGTTAGTACTTGGATGGGAGAAAATCCATTTTATTAAGTTATGCTTCTAAGAAATTTCACATTTTGTGTAACTACTGACAATAAAATTTTGAATTATGTATATATATATATATATATATATATATTTAAAAAATATATTTTATTGATTTTTCACAGAGAGAAAGGGAGAGAAATAGAGAGCTAGAAACGTCGATGAGAGAGAAACATCGACCAGCTGCCTCTTGCACACTCCCCACCGGGGATGTGCCCACAACCAAGGTACATGCCCTTGACCGGAATCGAACCCGGGACCTTTCAGTCCGCAGACCAACGCTCTACCACTGAGCCAAACTGGTTTCGGCTATGTTTGTATATTTTTTCTAATAATCTAGAAAATAATTAACATCTGAATGTGAGAAAAAAATGTAATTTCTTAACAGAGATGTATGCTAGGGTGAATAATAAAACATAAAACATAAAACTATTTTACATTAGGATGAAACCCAGTGATACAAGTAAAATGAACTTTTAGATTAGGATAAAAATCCTGTGAGGGACATAAAATGAAATTATAGGTTCAAGGAAAATATCCCAAAAAGATATAAAATTTCTGACTGTGAAAAGTGGACAGTGAGCATTATTTATGGGGAGCTGAGACATGAAAACAACCTAAGTGTTTATCATGGATGAATGAATAAAGACAATTTATATATAATATAATTGGACTATAACTCAACCATATAACAGAAGGAATTCCTTCCATTTATGACAACATGGATGGATCTTGAGAACATTATGCTAAGTGAAATAAGTCAGAGAATGACAAATAACCGGTGATCTCATTTATAGGTGGAATTTTAAAAACAAACTCAGACACAGAGAACAGATTGGTGGTTGGTGGTTGCCAGAAGTCCTTTGGGATGGAATGTACAGCATGCCAACTATCTACACTAATAAAATAGAAAAATGCTAATTGACTGTACCTTCACTACGCCCACAGCCAATTAGAGTGAGTATGTAAATTAACCCAACAAAGATGGTGGTTAATTTGCATATGTTGAGGGAGGGAGGCTTGAAGACTAAAGACAGCACAGAAGGAAGAAAGAGGGAAAGCGGAAAGCAAGGCAGCTGCGGGAGGGAAAGTGAGGGTGTTGCGTGCTGAGAGGTGAGGAGGGGGAGAGTGGCGGTGGCGGGAGGGAAGCCTGCTGGAAGCCCTGTTCTTGCAGCAATCTTCCTGCAATGGGCCCCTAGTAGTTAACAATACTGTATTGTATATTTGAAAGTTGCTAAGAGAATAAATCTTAAACGTTCTCTTTACAAGAAAAAAGTGTGTGATAATTGTTAACTAGACTTACTATGACTATCTCACAAAATATACAAATATTGAACCATGTTTTACATCTGAAACTAATATAATATTATGCCAATTATATCTGACCTTTTAAAAGTGGATTATGGCCCTGGCTGGTTTGGCTCAGTGGATAGAGTGTTGGCCTGTGGACTGAAGGGTCCCAGGTTTGATTCTGGTCAGGGGCATGTGCCTTGGTTTCAAGCGCATCCCAGTGGGAGGTGTGCAGGAGGCAGCTGATTGATGCTTTTCTCTCATCGATGTTTCTGACTCTCTGTTCCTCTCCCTTCCTCTCTGTAAAAAATCAATAACAATATATTAAAAAATAAAAATAAAATAAAAGTGGATTATGGCCAAACCACTGTGGATTTAGACTCCATTAGATGCACTTGGAAGAACAATAGCCCATTTTGTTAAATGTCAATATTAATAGTACTACCCTGTTTTCCTGAAAATAAGACAGTGTCTTATATTAATTTTTGGTCCCAAAGATGCGCTAGGTCTTATTTTCAGGGGATGTCTTATTTTTCCATGAAGAAGAATACGGTACATACTTATTGTTAAGTGAAAATAAAGGAAATTTATTACCTATGTACAGTACGGTAGTACGGTAGTTGTCAACACAAACCAGACAAACTGTGAATTCTACAGTATCAAGAATTTATTCATTTATTCAGTGACAATCATGTCATCATCTTCTGGAACATCATCATAACAATCCAATTCCTGAATTTCCTGGTGAATTTCTTGTGACTCCATTTCTTTTAAAATCAGTGGACCAAATCTCTCATGTTTAGCAATAACACTGTCTTTAAATGAGTACTTCTTGTCAAGGTAGCCTGCTCACAGTGCATTTGCAATGCAACTGTCAGTGATTTTCTCCCATGAATTCTTCACCCAAGTCACAACTTCTTGCAGTTTAGGTTTCACAAAGTTTCCACGCTGATTTCTCTTCATTCTATTTTCAATGTAGTCATTAATTTCCATGTGCAAATTGTCTTTGAATGGCTTGCTTATTGCAATATCAAGAGTCTGGAGATAGGCCGTCATTCCTGCAGGAATCATTATCTGATCTATTTTTCTTTCGTGAAGAAATGTCTTCATGTCTTTAGCGCGGTGAGTGCTGGCTGCATCCCAGACTAGCAGACTTCTTTGGCTCCCTCACATAACAAGTGGCAGCATTAAATCGACCCACTTTCTTATAACTGCTTGTGTGGCCCAGGATTTTTCAGTTTCAAGAATAAAAACGCCCAAAACACATTCAATCTTTTCCTTCTTGCCCTTAAAAATGATTAAAGGTGGGATTTTAGTGCCATCCAGATGAATTGCAAAAATAAAGGAAACACGTGCATTTTTATAAGCAGTGGAGGTAATGTACACTAAGGAGGCACCCCACTATTCAATTGTTGTTTGAGAAGATTGTCTCATAAACACTCATGAAACATCCATAGCAATCATGTTGGAAAGATTGTATTTAGAGAAGTCAGCATCATCAATAAAGGACTTGAATGCAAGTGCTCGCTTAATAACTTGAGTATCTTCCAACCTAAACAATGTTGTAGATCTTCTTAAAGACAGTTCACTTCGCTGAAGGAAATTACCCAGCCAGTTTTGTGATGCTTTGAAGTCTTCGGGGGCTATGTCAAACTGTGGTGCCATTGCAGGGGCAAATTCTTGAATCTGAACCCTATTCACAACCAAAGCCTTTGCTCTCCTGTCAACAACCCATTCACAGATCAGGTCTTCCAGCTCGGAAAATAATGGTTGCCGACCTGATCCACACTTGTGCTTTTTAGCATTTCCCTTGTCCACTTGTTCAATGAGGTTACCATACTCGGCTTGCCATTTTCAGACCAATCAGATACTCAACATCTTCTCTTTGCAGAAAGCAGTAAGATTTTGGCCCCAAGAGTCTTCCACAATTCCTTTCTTGTACTCCACGGAGTAGCTTTTTCTTTTTGCGCTCATTTCTAGGGGTAAAAAAAAAGGAATTGGGGTATCAAGGTGGGGGGAGGGGATCACTTAAAATGACACAGGGGGGATCAGAAGGGGGAATCAAAATGGCACAGGAGAATCAGAGGGGGATTATCATTTTGATCCTCCTGTGTCATTTTGATTGCTCCCTCTGAACCTCCTGTGTCATTTTAAGCGATCCCCCTCCCCCCACCCCTGTGCCACTGAACACCTTCAGCAGACATCCCTCCTACCCCTTTATCAGACATTTACCCCCTGGGGCCTGCCTGGGGACTGTCACTGGGCTTGCTGGGGCCTGGATCTGGGCTGGAGCAGGGTCTGCCACTGACTGAGAACCTTCAGTCATCATGAGGGCGGCCGCAAGCATCAGGTAGTGTCACCAGAGACAGACCAGCACTTAGCATCTTCGCTGGGTCCTGTCCGCTCTAATCCTCCTATTCTTCTACACGCATCTGCGAAAGTCTCCTCCTCTCTCCTGCCTGGCGCTCACTCTGACCTCCGCTCCGCCTCCACACAGCAGTGACGTCAGGACTCCGGGAAATGTCACTGGTTGCTAGACGCCAGTCGGGCGGCCCTAGCGACCAGTTTACGGGAAATTAATTTTCTCTCTGAGACAGGGGGGGGGGGGGGGGGGGCTTATTTTCAGGGGGATGCCTTATATTTCACTCAGAAGGAAACATGTAAGTAGGTCTTATTTTCGGAGGATGTTTTATTTTCGGGGAAACACTGTAGTAGCCCAGTACATGGAGTCATGCATATTGAAAGGAAATTGATTAGAAGAAAGATTCGTGCGGTAATTATGCTATTGCAACATGCATGAGTCAACGTTTATTTTTCAATTGCCAGTGTGTGTCATATGTACCAGCTAGTTGGTTGGTTGGATGGTTGGTCACTTAGCCTTTAATATACCTGTACTAGGTACCCAGTGCACAAAATTCATGCACTGGTTGGGAGGTGACCCTCAGCCCTGCCTGCACCCTCTTGCAGTCTGGGAGCCCTTGGGTGATGTACAACTTATGGCTTAGGCCTGCTCCCCATGGAAGTGCACTAACCATCAGGGGGCAGCTTAAGTGTCTGCCCCCAGGTGGTTAGTGTACGCGATAGCAACTGGTCGTTTGGCCATTTGGTAAATTGTCATATTAGCCCCTTATTATATAGGATAGATGCCAAAAACATATAGATGAGAACTACAAAAGAAAAAATAGCGTTTCAGTCACTTTATGCCAATGGTACTTTGGCAGGGTCTTGTTCCTGGCGGCTGCCCCTTCCCCCCCACCCCGCCCGGCGCTGCGAAGGCCGCGCTCCGCTCCGCCCCTCCCCTCCCTACAGGGAAAGAGTGGCCCCCAGCGGCGGCCCTTTGTAAGAGCTGTTTAGGCGCGGAGGTCCTTAGGTGTTTATTCTAAATGGCCACTTATTTGCTTCATTGTCTGCCCCACCGTGGAATGAAACGTCTAGGAAAAACAGAAGCTTCGCCTGTAGCTCCTCCGCCCTTCAGCGCATGCCACCAGCCAGCACCAAACAAACAACCCGCCTCCCGGCGCCCCCCGCCCCCGCCCCCGCCCCCGCCCCCGCCCCCCGGGAGGCGGGGGTCGGGTACCATCGAGCCAGTCCTCCAGCCTCCCAGAGAGGACCCGGAAGTGCCCTGAGCCTCACGGCGCTTCCGGCCGCGCGGGCCGCGCTTTTGTCCCGCAGGCGGCGGCCTCCCGCGGCGCGGCCTCGGCCTGGACGTGAGTACGCGGCCGCCCCGCTTCCGCCGGGCCCGGCCGATCCGCTTTCCCGCCGGCGGTCCTGGCTGTCCCTGGAGGCGCGGGCGGGGTCTGGGCCGCAGCTGCCCGGTCCCCACGCTCCTCCGGAGGCGCCGGCGGGAGGGGAGGGAGGGGAGGCCGCGGGCGGCGGGCGCGCCCCTGGAACGCGCTGGACTCGCCGAGGGCGCTACTCCGGCCGGTGGCCGGCCCGGGCCGGTGGGCTGCCCGCGCCGACAAACGCCCCGCGCTCATGTTGTCTCGGTGGGAGGGGAGTCGTGAAAATTAGCGCCCCCCCTTCCCCCGCACCCCGCTGGCCATGTCCCCTTGCAGTTAAGTTTGGCCGTGGGACTTGTGAGGGAATGCGAGCCTTAGAGGGGCCCCTAGGCCTAGGGGCCATCGGACTCGTCCTCCCGCCCCTCCCCCACTTTTCCTTGGATGGGGGATGATGCTGAGCCTCCGGGCCGGTGCGGGTGGAGCCGGGGCGGTGCCCCATCCCCTCCTCCTGGGAGCGCAGCCGCGCACAGGCCGGGCCGGCGCGCCCCGCCCGCTGGGAGCTGACCTGGGAGCCGGGCGGGGGAAGCCGCGGCGGGGAGTGAAGGTGAATGGGTGCCAGGCTGGGTGTGCTGCTTTAAGATGTTTGGACTAACTGGCCAGTAGGTGTGTTTTCTTTTTGAAAGCACAAGGGTTTGTGGTGTTTTTTAATGTTTAAATATGTAATATATCCATATGGTTCACATATTTTAAATATAAAAAGTTATTAGCGAAAAGGTTTCCTCTCGTGCAGCCATTTTCCTAGGCCCAACCTCATTAAATAATCACATTTAATTTATTTGAATGTATCCTAGGATTTCTTTATGCAAATACATGCAAATGTGAATGTAGTTAGTTCCCGTTTCTTTCCACACAGGTGGTGGTAGGTCGCTCTTAGAAGTTCTGCTCCTTGCTTCTTTCACTTTATCTTTGAGATCATCAGAACACAAAGAGATTTTTTTTCTTTTTTACAGTGCTGTAGTGCTGTGGTATTGGATTAGCCATCCTTTGGATGTTCTATAATTTTTTTAAAAAATATATCTTTATTGCCGGGACCGGTTTGGCTCAGTGGATAGAGCGTCGGCCTGCAGACTGAAAGGTCCCAGGTTGGATTCCGGTCAAGGGCATGTACCTTGGTTGCGAGCACATCCCCAGTGGGGGGTGTGCAAGAGGCAGCTGTTCAATGATTCTCTCTCATCGATGTTTCTAACTCTCTATCCCTCTCTCTTCCTCTCTGTGAAAAATCAATAAAATATATTTAAAATATATATATATATCTTTATTGCTCATATTATTACAAATGTTCATTTCCCCCCCCCTCCATTGCTCCCCTCCACCAGGTTCCCACCCCACCCTCTGCCCTTTCCCCACCCCCCATTGTCCCCATCCATAGGTGCAGTTTATGTTCAGTCCCCCCCCCACTTGAGAATCATCAGTTCACTCCCTTTCCATACCTCTGATTCTATTATATTCACCATTTAATATTCATCAGATTTTTTAATAAATTTCCTTGGTTTTTAGATTCACTTGTTGATAGTTACATATTTGTTGTTCATAGTTTTCATCTTTATTTACTTTCTCTAACGAAAGAACCCCCTTCAGCAATTTATATAATTATGCTTTTGCACTTTTACCTTTTTTTTTTTTTTTAGTGAACTCCTTTACCTTTTTTTTTTATTTTTTTATTAGTGAAGCTCTTTATCTGGCCTTCGATTCTGAGTGATAACTTTGCTAGGTAGATTATTTTTGGCTGTAGGTTCTTGCTATTCATCAGCTTGAATATTTCTTGCCATTCCTGTCTGGCCTGCATGGTTTCTGCTGAGAAATCAGCTGACAATCGTATAGGTGCTCCTTTATGCTTTTCTCTTGCTGCTTTTATTTTTTTATCATTTTTTATTTTTTTAAATATATTTTATTGATTTTTCACAGAGAGGAAGAGAGAGGGACAGATAGTCAGAAACATCGATGAGAGAGAATCATTGATCAACTGCCTCTTGCACGCCCCCCACTGGGGATGTGCCCGCAACCCGGGTACATGCCCTTGACCGGAATCTAACCCGGGACCCTTCAGTCCGCAGGCTGACGCTCTATCCACTGAGCCAAACCAGTTTCGGCCTCTTGCTGCTTTTAATATTCTCTCTGTCTTTTGCTCTTGGAATTTTAATTATGATTTGTCTTGGTGTGGTCTTCTTTGGGTTCCTTTTGTTTGGAGTTCTGTGTGCTTCCTGGACTTGTAAGTCTAATTCTTTCACCAGGTGGGGGAAGTTTTCTGTCACTATTTCTTTCAGTATGTTTTTGATATCTTGCTCTCTCTCTTCTTCTGGGACCCCCATAATTCTGATGTTGGTTCGCTTGAAGTTGTCCCAGAGGTTTCTTACATTATCTTCAACTTTCTGGATTCTCTTGCCTTCTTGCTTCTACGGAGGAGTGTCTTCTGGCTTTTTATGTTCCAAATCTTTGACTTGCTTCTTGCGATCTTCCATTCTGTTTTTTAGGACTCTGTATAATATTTTTTATTTCAGACAATGTATTCTTTATTTCTTGTTGATCCCTTATTATTTCTTATTGATCCCTTATTATTTCTAGTTGATCCCTTTTCATATCCTCATAGGTCTTATCAACCTTTTCTAGGAAATTATTGAAAAACCTTATAAGCGTGGTTTTGAACTCTATATCCAGTCGCTTCTTTTCCTCCATTTCTTTTGTTTGTGATCTGTTTCCTTGTCTCAGCATTTTCACAGCTTCCCTGAGTTGGTAGGGTGGCTTTGTGTGCTAAGGTGTCCTATATTGTTCAATGAGTCAGCCTCCCAGTTACCTGAGGTGGACAGTCTTGGTGTAGCCCTTTGTGGGCTGTGTGTGCAGTCTTGTTGTTAAGCCTTGCTTATTGGTATCACTGGGAAGTGTTGACCTCCAAGCCAATTGGCTATGAGAATCAGAAGTGTCTCAGCTAGGAGGGTTTCTGTATTCTGCTTGAATAAGGCGGTGTCTCGGGGTGGCACAGACAAGCTTTGTTGAATCCTGCACAATTGGTTGCAGGCACGCGCACCTCTTTGATATAGGCGCAAACAAGCTTTAGATTCCTGTCTGTCCCTCCCTCAGAGAGTCCTATTGGCAGCGAACGAAGAAGCTAGCCACTGGAAGGGCTTCTGTGCTCTGCTTGAATGGGGCGGAGTCTCGGGTGGTGCAGACAAGCTTTATTCAGCCCATCCCTATGAGGGTCTGATTTCTGAGTCCCGCAGTAATGGCCACCAGCTTCACACACCTACGAGAGATCTCTGCCCACTGCCTGACAGCCTAGCCTCTCCCTGTCTGGGGCCGTCTATCAGAGCAATAGGGTGGTTCTGTTTTCCTCCCGAACAAGAAAGCCAGCCGCGCATTAGCTGTCCGCCCTCTCCACGCACAGGGAGTAAGCCTGTAGCGAACTCGGCCCGCCCTCTCCGAGCTCCGCAAGCAAGCCAGCGGCAAAATCTGGCGGCTGCCTTTTCACGCTTGCAGTTCACAGTTCCTGAGGTTCAGCGCCTTCTCTCCTTCCCAGATGGTAGAGCCTCCTCTCAGCCAGCCAACCGGTGCTTCAGGGTGATGTTTCCCCTGTTTTTCAGTTCTAAATTAAAATTTGTTGTGGTAGGCTGCATTCGGGTGTCTACCCTATGCCGCCATCTTGGTTTCTCTTGGATGTTCTATAATTTTTTAGATCTAATCAGGGTCATTGTTTCCCCCCAATTTTTGTTGCCCCATAACGGCACATTCAGTGACATACTATGGCATATCTGATCAAGGATTTTTAAAGAAGTAATTAAGCAATCATAAAATAACTTTTTTTACATCAGTTAAGCCAGTTATTGGTAGATAAATATATCAAATCATTATAGCACATGTAGTGTTTAAAAAACAACCAAGCAGTCTTTTCCCTCCTGAGACTTGTGTTTATGATATTTAGTCTCACAGTAGCCTCATAAACCAATTCTGTAAATGACTTTTCAAGTCAAGTCTTTGCTCTTTTAGCTTCATAAAATCTCTCAGCCTCTTTCAGAACCTCCTTTGCTTAACTTATTTCCAAGAATGACTAGATTTCTTCTCCACTACCAAGTATGAGAATGTTCTAATTTAACGTTTTACTTTGAGGAAAAATTATCTTAAATCCTTATGTCCACTTTTAAAGTAATAGAACCAACTCATGTTAAACAATTACTCTTCTGATATTCATAAACTATAAATGTAGTAATAACTACAGCACAAACCTTATTTTTTCTTATCCTATGCATATTACTTCTCACTCACTCCTTAAATAAAATTGGTTTTATTTATCCAATTCTCCCACTTCCTAAGTATTCTCTTCTGGGTAAACATTTTGTACACATTCCCTCTGGTTTTCTCTTTTCTCTCTGAAGAAAGAAGAGCTGGCTTGGTCATCTCCAAATTAAAATACACTACCTAAGAATACAAATGTGACACTTGATGGTAGATTGACATGGGAAATGTGGTTGGTACTCTGGGAATCAGATTAGCTGCTGGCATGTTGAAGCGGTAGCTTGCTGCCTGAAGTGGTTAATAGGCAGCAGTTTACACCAGAGGTAGCCATAGCTGCTCTCGTGAGTTGTCTAGGTTCGTGAAAAGTGGCTCCTGACTCTTTGGGGCAGGGATGGCAAGAATTTAGGGCAAGTTCATAATATCTGCACGAGCTCCTCTAGGCATTGGTGGTAGAAATGAATGAACAAGTACAGAGGTGCCAAGAGGTCATTTGGAAGGAGTAGATAGCTTTCTGTGGCACTTCAAAAAAAAAAGTATTTTATTGATTTTTAGAGAGAGGAGGGGAGAGGGATAGAGAGTTAGAAACATTGATGAGAGAGAAACATCGATCAGCTGCTCTCTGCACACCCCCCACTGGGGATGAGCCTGCAACCAAAGCACATGCCCTTGACCGGAATGGACCCTGGGACCCTTCAGTCCACAGGCTGATGCTCTATCCACTGAACCAAACTGGTTAGGGCTCTGTGGCACTTTTGACTTAACGTAATCAGGCTGTTGGGCCAAGCTCTCTGTTGGGAACTGGTTAGAGAGGAATTTCCAATCCAGCCTTTAGAACTTTTTCAAGAGATTAAAACTTTTCTGGCTCTTCATATGCAAGACTTGTGCTTTTGGAATTATTCTTTTTTTGTGTCTTGGAGGTGACACACTCAGCAACCACATCAGTTGTCTTCCCCTCACCCCCTCCCCACTTTATGTAGTTATGTTTATTTTGGTAAACTTCCTTAATTTTATTTTTTTTAACAAGGTAAGGCATGAATAAAATAAATACCCAAATACTTGCATGTACACACACACTTATGTATACATATGTATATGTGTGTACACACACGTATACATAGTATATACACACATACAGTTAAATAAATTGTCTTGTGAAGATGTAGTACATCTTTATTTCATTGTACCTTGAACTTGGAGTTCTTTTTTTTTTTTTTTTTAATTTATTGATTTTTCACAGAGAGGGAGAGAGATAGAGAGCTATTATAGAAACATCGATGAGAGAGAAACATCGACCAGCCGCCTCCTGCACACCCCCCACCGGGGATGTGCCCGCAACCAATGCTCAGTCCGTAGACCAATGTTCTACCACTGAGCCAAACCGGCTTCGGCTGAACTTGGAGTTCTTACTTGAAAAAGCTTTTCATGCTTCATGGTACCTTGCTCAAAATTTTTTTATGGACTAATGATTTTAGTAGCAGTTACAATTTTTTTTTTCATTTCCCCTTTCAGGAAAATAAGCTCTGCAGTTTATTAGGCAGCTGAGAAGGACCCGTTTCATTTGCTTTCAGTCCATGTCAGACTCTCCCCACGCGCTGCATCCCTCCCCCAACCCCAGTTTCTGACTGATTTCCTAGGAATGCACAGCCTGCAGGAAGGGCGCGGGGTGACTCACTGGCTCACCAACTATATAAGGTCCTGAGGGGCGGGAGGGAGGGGCTCTGGGCCCCGGGGGCGAGAATAGGCTGATGGAATTAGCCCGCAGATGTTACTTAGGGGGGCTTCATCCCTGAACTAGGAGCAGAGCTGGGACAGGGCACCGATCCCCCAGCAGCCTGAAAGAGCGAAGGGCATGTGGGCCCAGAGCCTGCTCCGCCCCACCCCCAGCAGCTCTGCTTCCTCCTCCCACCACATCCTGAGCGGTGCTGGCAGGCAGGGCCCCGCGTCCCCAGTCAGCCCAGGCTTCCTGTTTGGGCGATCTGCTTCCGGCTCCCCAGAGCCCTGACCCAGGTATGGTCACCACCACAGGTCCTGGCCTGCACCCGATGGCCCTGGTCCCTTTGCTCTTTCCACCCCAAAGCAAAGCCAGCTAACTCTGCAGGAAGTGACTTTTCTGAACACTTAGCCCTGCCTTCCTGACCCCTCGCTGGTGGGCGTTTAAGCTCCCTGTGATGGTGACGGGGGACGGAGCACCCCAAGCTGAACTGGCCTGTGGCCCCTGAGGGCGGCCCATGTGGGATGAGGACTAGAGGCCAGGAAAGGCTTCCGTCTCGGGAACATGGATGAGCTGGAAGGGACTGCGGAAGGGGTTGGACCAGGGCCAGGCCAGGGGAGCCCTCAGCCTGCTTCTCCCACTTTCTTGCACCCCCGGATTCCAGTCTGACCTCTGACCCTCCGCTGGCCTCGGCCCCACCCCTGTCCTCAACTCCCGTGGGACTCCCTGCTCTCAGCACTGCCTCCAAGTTCACTTCTCTTTTTCCACCCCAAGGGGAGGGAGAGGCCAGGGAGAGGGGAACCCCAGTGTGAGCCAGTCCTGAGAGGGGGGCAAGGCCGGGAGGAAGGTGAAGGCAGGGAGGCTGAGAGGTCTTTGGCAGAGGAGAGAGGGAGGGAGGGGCGGGCTGTCCAGGGTGCAGCCTGAGGTCACCCACTCGGAAGGGCCTCAGTGTGCGTCTCCCAGGGGCAGACTCCTGTGCCAGCCCTGTCCCAGCCCCCAGCCCCCAGCCCAGGCCGCGCCCTCCAGCGCCTCTCTTCCTTGGGTCTCCGGCCTCCCTCCCCTCCTTCATTTCTCCCTAGAACCCCAAAGCCACCCTCCCCCCCCCCTGCCCCACATTTCCCCGGTGAGGGCGCGTCATCCTGTGACCCTGCTTGAGATTCAAGGTTGCTGGCCTGTCTCCCACCAGAGGGGCTGGCTGGCTCAGACTCAGGAAAGGAAGGAAAGAAACGGGGCCTCAGCCCGAGGCAGCAGCCGGGCACACCCTGCGACGCCCCAGGGACAGCGAGGCCGGCCGTGGGCAGACACCCAGGGCGGGGGCCGGACAAGGGCTGTGGGCGGGGGCGGAGGCTGCCACCGCGAAGGCCCGGGAGGCAGGGGCCCGAGACAGCCAGAGCGGGGCGGAGGCGGAGGCAGCCCCCCGGACCGCCATCTCCTCGGCGGTGGGTGCCGCATGGGGGGCCGCGGTCCTCGGCTTCCTCTTCCTGCTGCCCCGCGTCCCGGGGCGGGAGGGGGCAGGGCCCGGCGCAGCGGCCCGGAGCCCCCGCCTCCTCCGCAGCCTCCACCCCGGGAGGCCCCGGAGCTGGCCGGCGGGCTCCGCAGGGGCTGGCTTCCGAGGGGCGGGCTCCGCGTCCCTGGCTGTCCATTCTCGAGCCCTCCAGAGTGCAGGGTCCATTTCCACCCTTCGGCCAGCCCGGGGTCCCCCTCCGCAGCCTCGGCGGGGCTGGGGCTCCGCTCGGCGAGCTGCCCGCCGTCAGGGCCCCGGGCGGCCCTGGGTGCCCCCTGTCCGCGGAGCTGCCCGTCCGTCCTCCGGGGCTCAGGCTCCTCTCCGATGGCTCCAGCGGCTTCGAACTCTGCTCCCGGGCCTCCGCGCAGCCAGGCCTCCATGGCGGGGCCTCCGCCGGGCCCAGCCCACAGCGGCCGCTCGCTCCTGCCCCGGGGCTTTGTTCTCGAGGCTAGCAGTTACAATTTAAATGAGAAAGATATTGATGAATATCTCTAAAGTTTTTCCATTTAAATATAAAGTTAAGTTTTGCTGGTTTAGTTTCTTAAATAGTATATCATATACTTTTTACTATAAATGTGTGCGGCAAATCTGACATGATATGTAATTATGACTCTTCTAAACTACTGTCTAAAAGTTTTCAATTAGTGGGATTTAGCAATTCTGGGATGGTGAGACAACATCAGTTATCTTGATTGGATTATAATCTTTCAGACACTAGAACTCAGTTCTCTGTCCCCTCATGCCATCCTCCCACTGCACCTAATATGAGTGATCTCTTAATTTTTTTTTTAATATATTTTATTGATTTTGTACAGAGAGGAAGGGAGAGAGATAGAGAGCTGGAAACATCGATGAGAGTCATCCATCAGCTGCCTCTTGCACACCCCCCACTGGGAATATGCCCGCAACGAAGGTACATGCCCTTGACCGGAATCGAACTGGGACCCTTCAGTCCGCAGGCCGACGCTCTGTCCACTGAGCCAAATCGGTTTCGGCTCTTAATTTTTTTATTATGAAAAAATTTAAACATGCAGGATGGTAGAATAGTACGATGAACTTTATATATCCATAGCTCAGATGCAACAGTTGTCAGGATTCTGCTACATTTGTTTCCTCTTTTTTATTTTTGATTTATTGAAATTCTTTAAAGGAATTTATAGGCATAATACCATTTTATCCTAGCATGCTTCAATCTACAAAAAAAAGAGAGACATTTTTAACAACCAAAATGCCATTATCACACCATCTTAAATTAACTCTGATTTCTTACAGGTTGTTAAACTGCTGTGCCTGTGGTCTGTTTTTATGTGGCCTGCAAGTTAAGGATGGTTTTTACATTTTTAAAGGGATATTAAGTCCTAGCTGGTTTGGCTCAGTGGATAGAGCATCAGCCTGCAGACTGAAGAGTGGCAGGTTGCATTCTGGTCAAGGGCACATGCAGGCTTGATCCCCAGTAGGGGCTGTGTAGGAGGCAGCCGATCAATGATTCTCATTGATGTTTCTATATCTCCCTTCCTCTCTAAAGTCAATAAAAAATATACATATATATTTTTAAAAAAGGATATTAAGAAGCAAATAAGACAATAAAGGACAGCCCTGGCCATTGTGGCTCAGTTATTAGAAAGTTGACCAACACTTCAAAGTATCATGGGTTTGATTCCTGGTCAAGGGCATTTACCTGGGTTGCAGGTTCATCCCTAGCCACAGTTGAGATGCAAGCAGGAGGCAACCAATTGATGTATCTTATCTCCCCTCCCTCCCTCCCTCCCTCCTTGCCTCTCTGAAAAGCAATGAAAAAAATATCCTCAGGTGTGAGGATTAAATGAATGAACAAATAAATAAGTAAATAAATAAATAAATGACAGAATCAAAGGTGGCCCACAAAATCTACAATATCTTCTATCTTGGTCCTTTATGGAAAAGTTTACCAACTCCTGATTTAATGGAGTGATTGTCCAACATACATGTATGAGTTTGCTACTTGTTTGCCGTAAACTCAGAATTGAGTTTCGACTCCTTAGTATGATGGGCAGACCATGGTGCAGCCCTTGTTTTTGCCCACCTACCTATTTGTGCCTGTGCCCTCTGTTCCAGATGCTTGAGGATGGTAAACACCACTCCCTTTATTCTATCTTTCCCTCTGCTGGACCTATTCTTTTTCTGAAGCTCTTCCTAGTCCTTTAAGCAATTCTATCCCTTCTGCTTCCTCATCTGCTCTGTATATGCCTCTTCCATTTTTATCATGTGCTAGTTATTTTTCTGCTAAACACACCTAGTCTGCAAGCTCCTTGATGATAGAGCCTTCCTTGTCGTATCATCTTTGAGTCCCAGGACGAGCTCAGTACCTAGGGAAAAGCAGGCTATAGATCATAACCTAACTTCCTTTGGCAACACTCAGTCTCTGAAATAACATATTAGATTACATCTTCGGTATTGTGTACAGGAGTAATTATTAAATTCTCTTCATTGCCTTTGCATTTTAGCAGCTTAGTCCTTAGCTATAATAAAATACCATGTATTGCCGAAACCAGTTTGGCTCAGTGGATAGAGCGTTGGCCTGCGGACTGAAGGGTCCCGGGTTCGATTCTGGTCAAGGGCATGTACCTTGGTTGCGGGCACATCCCCAGTAGGGGGTGTGCAAGAGGCAGCTGGTCGATGACTCTCTCTCATTGATGTTTCTGGCTCTCTATCTTTCTCCCTTTCTCTCTGTAAAAAATCAATAAAATATATTAAAATCAACATAGCTAAAAAATAAATAAAAGAATAAAACAAACACAGCTATATATTAAAAAAAAAAAAAAAATACCATGTATTTGCCATAGCAGGTTTGGCTCAGTGGACAGACAGTTGGGCTGCTGACTGAAGTGTCCCAAGTTTGATTCCAGTCAAGGGCACAGGCCCAGGTTGCAGGTTCAATCCTGAACAGGGGCCATGTAGGAGGCAGCCGATCAATGATTCTCATCACTGATGTTTCTATCTCTCCCTCTCCTTTCCTCTCTGAAATCAATAAAAATATATTTTAAAAAATACTGTGCACTTAGTATCTTATAAACAACAAATTTATTTCTCACAGTTTTGGAGGTTGGGATGCCCAAGATCCAAGCACCAAGGGATCTCTGTAGGGTCTCTTTTACACGAACACTAATCCCATTCATGAGGGCTCAACCCTCACGTCCTAATATCTCCCACAGGATTCCTTAATGCCTTCATCTTTGAGGATTAGGGTTTTAACATAGGAATTGGTGGTGGTGGGGAGGCACAGAAATTCAAGCCATAGTGTCAGGATTTACTGTAGTGCTAGTTTTATTTGGCTAGGTTCTTTTCTTAGCTTCAGTATTGATAAATATGAATCTCATTGCAGACCATCTCTTTCTAGTGAAGATGTACTTTTATATTGTTGTGTTTTGATCTCAGTCATTAAGAGGATTGGGTGAACGATGTTGGGTGATGGAGCAGTGTGTCCCCACCCAAACAGGAGGCTAAATAGAGCTGGGCCAGGAGAATGCTGGATCATTTCTGAGCGGTGAGCAGTGAGCTATTTGTGATCATATACACCAGCTAGTCAGTAGTGAATTAAATGGAGAATCCCAGAGGATATGGAGGGGATTACGAATTAACCTGTCAGAGAGAGCAAGGGGAAGGGTCCATCAGGGCTGAGGACCAGTGAGTGCAGTAGCACAGAGGGGTTCTCTAGCATGGCCCATTAGTGCCAAGCAAGTCACTCCAAGTGACTGCATGCAGGAAGCTGCAAGTGCCACACTAAGTAACTTGAGAAGATTTGGCATTGGGGAATGACCAGATGTGCACTTTTCAAAACTCTTGAAGCTGTTGGAGGAAGAAGGGGTAAGAATGAAGGTAGGGAGACTACAGCATAATTCGCAAATTTAGGAGGGCCTAAATTAAGGCCTCAGCAGTGAGAATGAAGTTGGACATGGGAACTTGAGAACTGAATAGGTGTGAGAGAAAGAGAAGGGTCCTTTTGATTTAGGTAACAGGGGAGGACATGAATGGATACGAATGGTATGTTATTGAAGAGGGGGGTCTGGCCAGAGATGAGGCTCTGTGAGGTAGCTTATAGGAGTAATAGGAGCCATGTTTATGCATGGAGCTGCCAGGAGAAGGAGTAAAGCCGGGAGAGGAAAGATTTCAGATGGAATGGGGCCAGGAACAGCAGGCTGGGGAATTGGCCCCTGGTTTAGAAGAAGCTAATGCAGCGTTGTCTGAGTAGAAGAAATCGAATTGATTAGATAAGGCATGAGGGGAACATGAAAATCACTTTTTTTTAATTTATTATTTTTATTTTTATTTTTTTAATATATTTTATTGATTTTACACAGAGAGGAATTGAGAGGGACAGAGAGTTAGAAACGTCGATGAGAGAGAAACATCAACCAGCTGCCTCTTGCACACTCCCTACCGGGGATGTGCCCGCAACCAAGGTACATGCCCTTGACCGGAATCGAACCCGGGACCCTTCAGCCACTGAGCCAAACCGGTCCTGGCTGAAAATCACTTTTTAAAAAATGTATGTTTTTTAATTGATTCCAGAGAGGGAGAAAGAGATAGAAACATGAATTATGAGAATCATCACTAGACTGCCTTCTTCATGCCCCAACTGGGGATTGAGCCTGCAACCTGGGCATGTACCCTGGCCGGGAATCAAACCGTAATCTCCTGGTTCATAGGTCGATGCTCAGTCACTGAGCCACATTGGTTGAGGCAAGATCACGTGATTTTTTTTAAAAAGACAACTCTGAACAGAAGGCAGATAAAGCAGTACCTGGAGGGAAATAGAATTGAGGGAATTTTAAATTTACATTTTATATCTATATAAATAAAAATGTAAATGTTCATTTGTTCAAAATCTTAAATCTCCGAACGTTCTTCACTGATTGCTTTGAAGTTTTGACACAATTTTGCATTCGAATACGCACATGTTTTTATATACCTTATACTTCCTATTATATAGATGCCACACCTGTGACAGGTAAAAACATGCTTTTATTTATTTTTTTTTAATGCCATCTGTTTTGTGGCAGATTTTAATCAAGAGGGCTATCTTGGCTGTAGAGGTCACCCATGAGGAGTGAGGGTTTCCAGCTCCATACCAGACCTTTAAGCCCAGAATTTCATTGCCACAAAGAGAAGTGCCTATATCTTCAGGCTGTAAAAACCAACAGGGATTATGGTTGTGAAAGACAGGCTGCTGGACTCCCAGGCAATTCTCTTAAAGGACCTTTGCACAGACTTACTGGGATTTATTCCCTCTACAGCAAGTTGGGACAGCAACTTGAAAGGAACCAGGGACATACAGGGAGGAACTAAATTGTCTGGCATCAGGGCAAGAGCTGTGGGGCAGCTTTCTCCCAGACAAAAGTACTGGGAGAGGCCATTGTTCCTTTGCTAACACAAAGTTAACAGGCAGACACCATATCTGAGTCTCCATCCTTCTGGCTCATAATGTACACCCTGCCCTAGTGACTACCTGAGACCCCACTCCACCCAGTTTGGAAAGCCCACCCGAGCTGTTTCCAGTGGCTTTTCCCTAGGAATGATGTGCTTGGTTCATGCTTCAGACTTTCTTAAAATCTTTCAAACGAGCAGCAGCTGGCCTTAGCATGCCCTAATACCTTTTTATAAGTGGCCCCAGGCCTGACACTAATGGCAGCTTCCCTTGGTTCACAGCTTGGCCTCTCTTGGGCCCAACACAAGTAGCAGCCTTTTACAGATTCCTCTGTAGTTCATGCTGGAAGATCCCAGGCAGGACACAGGTAGTAGCTGATTTTGTACCACCTGATAGGCTCCAGAGCTAGTGCACATGGTGGACAGCTTCAGACCACACCAGATTACAATCCTACTACCTCTATGAGTGACACATGCAAGGGCTGAACTCGGCAACAAAATTCTACGGAATCACGTCCTGCTTCATAGGGTTGGCTTCAGCACAACAGTGTTTCTGCTATGGTTGTAGCTGCTCCTCACAGTTGATTGGCCTAGAGGTCAATTCCAGTGATGCCAACAACAGTCAAGATTCAACTACAACAGGACGGTGCACAGAACTGACATCAGTGCATCTGGAGTGCCCAGCTCAAGTAATGGGACCTACAGGACACCTGCTACACAAGGCCACTTTACCAAGTCTGAAAAGCATAGCAACTCTACCTAATACATAGAAACAAGCAAAAGGAAGCAGTCAAATGTAGAAACAAACATGTCACAAATGAAAAACGGGAGAAATCTAAAAAAGAACTAAATAAAATGAAAGGAAGCAAACTACCAGATAAAGAGTTCAAAGATTAAAAGGATGCTCAAGGAACTTAGATAATTAACAATATAAAAAAGGACCAGTCAGAAATGAAGGATACACTAACTGAAATGCATTAACTGAAATGCATAATTTACAGCAGCTCTAGCCAGTATGACTCAGTGGATAGAGTGTTGGCCTGCAGACTGAAGAATAATTTACAGGGAATCAATTGTAGAGGATGGTGAGAATCAAATAAGCAATTTGGAATATGAAGAAGCAAAAAAGACCCAAATGAGAAGAGCAAAAAGAAAAAAGAATTTAAAGTTATGAAAATAGTGTAAGGAACCTCTGGGACAACTTCAAGTGTACCGACATTTGCATTATGGGTGTGTCAGAAGAAGAGGGATCAAGAAATATAAAACTTAGTTAAAAAAATAGTGAATAAACTTCCCTTACTAGTGAAAGAAACAGATATACAAGTCTAGGAAGCACAGTGAGTTCCAAATAAGAGGAATCCAAAGAAGCCAACACAAGGACACATCATAATTAAAATGCCAAATGTTAAAGGCAAAGAATCTTAAAAGCAGCAAGAGAAAAGCAGTTAGTTAGCTACAAGGGAATGCCCATAATACTGTCAACCAATTTCTCAACAGAAGCATTTTGAGCTGGAAGAAATTTCAAAGTGATGAAAAGCAAAGACCTACAATCAAGATTACCCAGCAAAGCTATCATTTAGAGTTGAAGATGAGATAAAGACCTTCCAGATAAGAAAATGCTAAAGGAATTTACCACCACCAAACCAGTATTACATGAAATGTAAAAGGGTCTTCTTTAAGCAGCAGAAGAAAAGTGAAAAATATGAACAATAAAATGGCAATAAATGTATATCAACAGTTGAATCTAAAATAAAAATAAATGAACAAGCAGAACAGAAACAGACTCAAAGATACAGAGAACATTTGGACAGTTGCCAGATGGTAGGGGGGTTGGGAGGATGGGTGGAAATGGTGAGGGGATTTAGAAGTAGAAATTGGTAGTTATAGTGTACTTATGGGTGGGTAAGGTGCAGCAAGGGGAATATAGTCAGTAATATTCTAATAACTAAGGTGGGTATGAGATTTTTTGGGATGATCTTTTTATAAATCAATGGCTTATAATTCATTACTGTACTTAATTGCCCTGAATTGGGTATTTAAGCTGGCTCTTATGACATGCCCCACCTCTTTTTTTTTTTTTTTTTTTTAAAGCATCTCCTTGAAACTGATCCCAAGTTCAGCTGCTTGCTATATATAACAAAAGCAAACTCATAAGCACAGTGCTGGTTGGAAGGAAAGTGTAGAGATCATGCTATTTAAGAAGATGGAGGAATCCTCAAAACCATCTTAATAGCTATTGTCCAGGCAGCTAATTATATAGGGTAAAAGAGACATTGAAGTTGAGAGGTGTGGCAGGGAAGATTTTTCTGTGAATGTGCAACTTGCCTCCCCTGGTCATCCTGTTCCTGATACTAGTTAGGCTCCTGTGTTTGGCTGAAGTGGATGAATTTGCACATCTGGTGGTGGTTGGAAACAGGAACAGTGTGCTCTGCCAAGACACTTAAGCAAAAATATGTAATTTCTCAAGCATATAAATTTCTGCTTTGTTGTTAGTTAATTTTTGCCAGGATTTCAAGGTTAGCTTGGAGGTAGCTCTACACTGTCAATTTTTACTCCATATCTATGGCATCCGGTTGACAGGTTCTAACATCTGATGGAAGAAATGTACCTGCTGTAAGGCAAATCTGAGGATTAAAGGTAGGTAGCTAGTTAAGGATTAGTATTCAGGAAGACATACATTTTCCTATAGATATAATACAGGCTTATACTAATTTTATTCCTGAGTACAATAGAAGGGTTAGAAGTATAGTCAGCTCAAGCTTTGTGAATGAACTTTGCAGTTTTTAAGAGAAGAGAACTGAATGATGTCATCAGCATATTGTAAGAGTATCCCAGAGTCTTACCGAAACCGGTTTGGCTCAGTGGATAGAGCGTCGGCCTGCGGACTGAAAGGTCCCAGGTTCAATTCCGGTCAAGGGCATGTACCTTGGTTGCGGGCATATCCCCAGTAGGGGGTGTGCAAGAAGCAGCTGATCGATGATTCTCGTTGATGTTCCTAACTCTCTATCCCTCTCTTCCTCTCTGTAAAAAATCAATAAAATATATTTAAAAAAAAAAAAAAAAAGAGTATCCCAGAGTCTAATTGGAAGTATCTTAGGCCAATAATTTTCTTATGGGGGAGTTTTTGAAACCTTGGGACAACACAGTTCCAATAATATTGAGAGGTCCTGCCATTGAAATGCAAATAGTAGCCGTACCTGCTCATCCATTGGAATACAAAAGAAAAAGTATTCTTCAAATGGTAAATCATGTGCTTGTCCCCAGGCACACCCTTCAGCAAAGTGTAGGGGTTAGGAACAGTTGCATGGATGTCCTGGGTAACTAAGCAATCTGAGAGCATGCTCAGGTGGAACTTGCTTTTCAGGAGAAAAAGTCACTTGGGCAGGCAGTTTGCAGAGCAGGTCCTGCCCCAGTAAAGGAATGGGGCAGTCTGGCATGTAAAGGAAGTTATATGACAACTTCAAATCTCCAAGTTGACATTCACGAGGCTTAAGAAAGGTCTGCTGTTGTAGCTTTCCCGTAACCCCAGTAACTGCAGTGGTAGCTGGACTATTTTTGTTAGTTTAGAATTTAAAACTAAGTTGCCGTATGTCTAGAAGAAAGTCAGGTCGTTCCCCGCTGTCACTTGAACCCAGAGCTCCTGTGGGGAAATTATAATAGGTGGGAGGTATCCAAAGGAGCTCCTGGGCCGCCTCATTCCTCACCCGAGTCTCTTCTGCGTGCAGCCATCATCCATTGGGGATCATCCCCTTTCCCTTTCTAGGAGCATTCGTTTCTCCTTTCTTTGGACAGTCCTTTCTTCAATGTCCTTCCCTACAATAAGTGCATTGGTTGGAGCTCAGTGGTCTGCTTTCCTTCCTCTGGACAGTTTCTAGGAAAATCATCACTTGCTTTTGCTTTTTAGCTTCTCCTCCATGGAATGCCTTAAAGGCTATATATCCACCAGCTGTGACGGATTCATTCCTAGAATTCCATCCATTCGTTGGAGCTTTCTTCTGATGTCCAGGGCTTTCTATCCAGTAAAAGGGATGTTAACCATTTGCCCATTTTCAGCATCCTGGGGATTTACATCCCCGTACTTGTGGTAAGCCTGATAGATCCTCTCTCAAAACTCAGGGAGTCCTTATTAGGCTTTTGATATACATCCTGTATAATATTCAAACCTTTCTCAAACCTTCTAGTATGCATCTTCTCTAATGCTCCAAATATACCAGGCGTCTATTATTTGGTCCCAGTCTGGCTCAATGAGAGGCGTGGTCCCTGTCAGGTTTGGAGTCCCATTTGGAGTCAGTAGGCTTCCTCTGGAGCCTTATCTTTCATCTGCTGTTTGCAAGATATTCAAGAGAGCCTGGATATCTCCCCGGTTAGGACGATGGGTAGCAAAAATGAATGTAATTAAGTCAGTTATTTTCTGGGGGTCCTCCCTATTAGGAGCATTAGAATTCCTTCAGTTTAACAAGTCTGAAGTTAAAATTGCCATAGTTGGTTTGGCTCAATGGGTAGAGCATTGGCTCATGGACTGAAGGGTCCTGGGTTCTATTCTGGTCAAGGGCATGTACCTCGGTTTCAGGCTCAATCCTCAGTCAGAGAGCACATGTGGAGGCAGCCAATCAATGTGTTTCTCTCACATTGATGATTCTCTTTCTGTATCTCCCTCTTCCTTCCACTCTCCCTAAAAATCATGGGAAAATTTCCTCGGGTGAGAACCAAAAATAAATAAATAAATAAATAAATAAATAGATTAAATTTAAGTAAGAACTATACAAAAAGTGTATAGAGTGTTTTCCTCCCTATCCCTTCTGCTCTATTCCACCCTCCCCGTCCCTTAGAGGTAATGGTTTATTGTTTTCTGGCTTCTGTCATTACTGTAAAAAACAACAAATCAACAGATACGTGCTTGTTTTCTTTTTTTTTTAAACAAAACATTAACATATATACATTTTACTGGTAGAGGCACTCTCATTGACACAGGGAGTTATTACCAGATAGCCCCTTTCGTCAGTGGGAGAAGACTGTCCCCAACTTTGATTCTTTTCTCATATAAGTGAATTTATACAAGAGATCACTGCGTGCGAAAGGCCAGTTTATTAAAGCAGGCACCTTTACTAAGAAGCAGAGCCAGCACACCTATCCATCTGGCTCAGGAAGCGCAGGGGAGCTCTCGGCTCATCGGAAGGGCGAGCTGGGCTCGGGTCCAAGGTGTCATATAGCCTCCTGTCTATAGGTCTCAAATTTCTTCTGCTGAATATTTTGTTGTAATTCTCAAGGCCCCTTTTTACTTTTTGTAACCTTCCCAGAATTCATGGGAAGCACCTGCAACTTCATCTTGCCCAGCCTAAGACTGCTGGCTTCTCTGCTTTGGGTGTAAAATAGCCTCTTTTTTCCCATTCCCCTTTGTCCCTCCCTTTCTGCATTCTCTCCTTAGGGAGGCCTTCACGTGTCCTTGACTGGGGAAGAAATGGCTTATCTGCAAGCTGGCTGCAAATTGCTCACTCCATTTGGGCAGTTTCTTTATTCCTCCTGCCCTGGAATCCTGTAACATCACTATATAATATATCCTTGAAATTGCTCCTTATTTGTCAATTACAAAAATATTCCTTATTTTCTATCCGTTTTGTATTTGTACCATAGCTTATTTAACCACTCTTCTGTGTGTGGATATGTAGGTAGTTTTCCATATTTTGTAGTTATAAATAATTCTACAAAGAATAAATCTATGCGTATATACTTTTGTATTGTTGGAAGTGTATTTTCACTCTAAATTCCTATATGGGATATTTGAATTAAAGTGTAAATGCATACATAATTGTGTTTTGAGATTGACAAATTTCCTTCAACAGAGGTTTTGCCAGTTTGTATTCCCAGTAATGTATAAGAGTGCCTGTTTCCTTCACAGCCTCACCAACTAAATAGATTGGCAAACTTTGGAATATTTGCCAATCTAAAAGGAGAATTAGTATTTTAGTATTAGTTATTTGTTTTCCTCTATTATTGAGTGAAATTAAAAACACATTTAAGGGCACTTTTATTATTTCTTTTTGACCTTTTGCCCATTTTTCTTTAGGATTTCTAGTCTATTTTTTCTTCAGCTTTTGAAAATTATTTATATGTTAAGGGTATTAGCCTTTATATCTGATGTATATTGTAAATGTTTTCTTGATTTTGCTTATGGTATTTGTTGTCATTAATCCTCATCTGAGGATATTTTCCCATTGATTTCTAGAGAGAGTAGGAGGGAGGGAAGGGGGAAGGGAAGGAGAGACAGAGAGAGAGAGACATTGATTGATTGCCTCCTGTATGTGCCCCGACCAGGACCAAGGATCAGAGCCTGCAACCGAGGTACATACCCTTGACCAGAATCAAACCCAGGACCTTTCAATCCATGGCCGACGCTCTATCCACTGAGCCAAACTGTCTAGGGCTTGCTTAGGGTTTTTTTTTTTTTTTTTTTTTTTTTTTTTTTTTTTTTTAACAGAGGAAGGGAGAGGGATAGCGAGCTAGAAACATCGATGAGAGAGAAACATCAAACAGCTGCCTCCTACACACCCCCCTACTGGGGATGTGCCTGCAACCAAGGTACATGCCCTTGACCGGAATCGTGCCATATTTGCATGAGGTTCAATTAGCATATTCCCTCTTTATTAAATAGGATGGAGCAAGGAACTAGGCTGTGCCACCATTTCTCAAGAGCCTCTGAAAGTTTTTTACCTAATAGCATGTGTCATTTTGGGAAGCTTTCTCAGCTGAACCACCTTTGGTTTTACTGTCTACACTGTGATGTTTTTTTTCTTTTTCTTTTAAAAAAAATATATATTTTTATTGATTTTTTAAAGAGCGGAAGGGAGGGAGATAGTTAGAAACATCGATGAGAGAGAAAAATCAATCAGCTGCCTCCTGCACACCCCAAATGGGGATGTGCCCACAACCAAGGTACATGCCCTTGACCGGAATCGAACCCTGGACCTTTCAGTCCGCAGGCCAACGCTCTATCCACTGAGCCAAACCAGTTTTGGCGTGAAATTTTTTTTTAAATTACTTTAGTGATATTCTGAGTTCCTAGCTTCTTTTCCTTTTCTGTTAATTTTTAATTGAGTTCACCATTACAGTCACATAAGCATATGTTGGATCATGTCATTCTTTATACATTTCTACTTTTATTGCCCCTGCTTCCTTATGTTTCTATACTAGAGGCCCGGTACACAAAATTTGTGAATGGGGACGAGGAGGTGCCCCTCAGCCCAGCTTGCACCCTCTCCAATCTGGGATATTCCTTCTCACAATCCAGGACTGCTGAATCCCAACCACTCACCTGCCTGCCTGCCTGATTGCCCCTAACCACTTCTGCCTGCCAGCCTGCTAGCCCCTATCTGCCCTCCCCTGCCAGCCCTATTGCCACTGCTTCCCTGCTGGCTGATTGCCCCTAACTGCTCTCCCCTGTGACTCAATTGCCCCAACTGCCTCAACTGCCCTGCTGGCCAGGTTGCCCCTAACTGCTCTCCCCTGCCAGCCTGTTCCCCCACAACTGCCCTCCCCTACCAGCCATCTTGTGGCAACCATCTTGTGTCCACATGGGGATAGCCAATTTTGACCATATGGTGGCCATCTTGTGTGAGGGTGTGAGGGTCAATTTGCATATTACCTCTTTATTATATAGGAGCATAGAGTGTCTTAGTAGGATTGACAAGAAGTGCAGAGTACTGACCCAAGAGTCTGATACCCAAGTTAAGAGGAGAGTTACATAATTTTAACCAAGTCTGATCACAAATGTTTAATTGTCTAAGATTAGGGGATAAGGAACTTAGAACTGTTTCTTAGGCATCAGTTTTTCAGTAGGTGGATACTGATGGAATGCCAGCTATGTGTAGAGTACCTTCACAGGGACAAAGTTACACTGTCTGGCTCCTAAACTTTGGAAAGGAATTAACATTTCCTGAGTTCTGTGCTTTATCTTCAGGTCCCAAATATGATCTAATGACCTGACCTTAAATAAATATCAAAATAAGTAATAATAGCATATGGCACTTCACCAAGTATCAGACATTATTCTCAACACTTTACATATGTTCTCATTTAATATTCACCAATGAGGACACTGTGGCACAAAGAGGTTAAATAACTTTCTCAAAGACACACAGCTAGGTATTTGAACCCAGACAGAATGATGATCTTTGCCTAATGGTTTGCGTTTTGCTTTTTTATATTCTCTCGATGTATTTAGCCTCTTTATAAAGTAGGAGTGAAAGTTTTTTTGCCTGGCAGGACAGAGTGTCCTCTTCCTTGTAGAGTTTCTCCCTTGCTACCCTAACTAGCCATTTTCCAGGGTCAGAGCTTTCCTTGGAGGAGAAGTCCAGGAGGCCAAACCAACAGACTTATTTTCTGTATCCTTTCTAACATGACTATCCTCATGATTTTTTAACCATCTCCCTAACATTTGCACTTACTGATTTCTCCTCTTCTTTAGTTTTGCCTGTTTTCTACTGATTATATTTCTTAACTTTTGTATTATTAATCTGTCTCCTCTTCTTTAGAGATTTCTTCTACCCTCTGTTTGTTTTTCCATGACTTGGTGCCATTTTTAAAAAACTGAGGAATGTTGCCCCCAGTTTTGTACATCATTTCAAGCCATTTTAACTTACCCTCACCAGGGGTGGGGAACCTTTTTTCTGCCAGGTATCATTTGGATATTTTTGGGCCATACAGAATTATCAACTTAGAAATTAGCTTGCTATATTTAGTCAAACATTTAATTAACTCACCCCTAATGCCTTGAGAGGACCATCCCCACTCCTATGATAAGATGTTATACAATAATAGAAAAGCTCTCTGATTTATTGAAAATCCATGGCTCTAGCATTTCAACATTAGCCCTACAACAGCAGAAATTTTTGGCATGTCCACAATTGTATCCCAGCAGTTAAGTATCTACCACACAGTATGTAGTCATTAAACACTTGAGTGAATGAGTGAATTTGGATTAATTCTTCCAGTTGCTTCTAAACAAAGTGAATAAGTATTTCCTTTTTCTTTTTTTTCTTTTTTTTATTTAGTGTCACATTTCAAGACGAGGGGCACTGAGGATGAGGAATCAACTGAAAAGTGTGAAAATGTTGGAAATGCAGAATCTCTGTGGCTAAAAGTGCAAGGTCTTCACAAGGATCATATGCAGGAATCTAAGGTTGGTGAAACTTGTGATTGGGATAGCAAGGTAAAGAGCCAATTAGAAAAGCCCGAGGGAAAAAGAATGATGGAAGACAAAAGTGGCATCAGGGGAAAGATTGGAAAAGCCAAGAACACAGCAAATATAAATACAGAACAGAAAGAAAAGGCATCTGAGAAAAACTTGTCTCTGAGCTCAAAGCACGTTACACACCATACCATCCCTATAGAACAGAGAAGCAGTGAACAAGGCAAATGTGTGGAGAACATCAATGGAAATTCTCATCTCCATCTGAATCAGAAAACCAGTGCTTTTAGGAAATCCCATAAATGTGATGAGTGTGGGAAATTCTTTAAATATAATTCCCGCCTTATTCAACATAAAATTATGCACACTGGGGAAAAACACTATGAGTGCGAAGACTGTGGAGGGACTTTCCGGAGCAGTTCGAGCCTTCGAGTCCACAAGCGGATCCATACTGGGGAGAAGCCGTATAAGTGTGAGGAATGTGGGAAAGCCTACATGTCCTATTCCAGCCTTATAAACCATAAAAGCACCCATTCTGGGGAGAAGAACTGTAAATGTGATGAGTGTGGAAAATCTTTCAATTATAGCTCTGTTTTAGACCAGCATAAAAGGATCCACACTGGGGAGAAGCCCTATGAATGTGGCGAGTGTGGAAAAGCCTTCAGGAACAGCTCTGGTCTCAGAGTCCACAAAAGAATCCACACAGGGGAGAAGCCTTATGAATGTGACATCTGTGGGAAGACTTTTAGTAATAGCTCTGGCCTCAGAGTTCACAAAAGGATCCACACAGGTGAGAAGCCCTATGAATGTGATGAGTGTGGGAAGGCCTTCATTACTTGCAGGACACTCCTAAACCATAAAAGCATCCACTTTGGAGATAAACCTTACAAATGTGATGAATGTGATAAATCATTTAATTATAGCTCTCTCCTCATTCAGCATAAAGTCATCCACACTGGAGAAAAACCTTATGAATGTGATGAATGTGGGAAGGCCTTCAGAAATAGCTCGGGCCTTATTGTACATAAAAGAATCCACACGGGAGAGAAACCTTACAAGTGTGATGTCTGTGGCAAAGCATTCAGCTACAGCTCAGGCCTTGCAGTCCACAAAAGCATTCACCCTGGGAAGAAAGCTCATGAATGTAAGGAGTGTGGGAAATCTTTTAGCTATAACTCACTTCTTCTTCAACATAAGACTATTCACACTGGAGAGAGACCTTATGTATGTGATGTGTGTGGCAAAACCTTCAGAAACAACTCGGGCCTCAAAGTCCACAGGAGGCTCCACACCGGGGAAAAGCCATACCAGTGTGACGTGTGTGGGAAAGCCTATATCTCACGCTCTAGCCTTAAAAACCACAAAGGAATCCATCTTGGGGAGAAGCCCTATAAATGTAGCTATTGTGAGAAATCTTTCAATTATAGCTCTGCTCTTGAGCAACATAAAAGGATTCATACGAGGGAGAAACCTTTTGGGTGTGATGAGTGTGGAAAAGCCTTCAGAAATAATTCAGGTCTTAAAGTACATAAACGGATCCATACTGGGGAGAGACCTTACAAATGTGAAGAATGTGGGAAAGCCTACATCTCACTCTCAAGCCTTATAAATCATAAAAGTGTACACCCTGGGGAAAAGCCCTATAAGTGTGAGGAGTGTGAAAAGGCCTTTATCACATACCGAACCCTTATAAACCACAAAAAAATTCATCTTGGGGAGAAGCCCTACAAATGTGATGTGTGTGAGAAATCTTTTAATTACACCTCACTCCTTTCTCAACACAAAAGGGTTCACACTAGAGAAAAGCCCTATGAATGCGACAGGTGTGAGAAGGTCTTCAGAAACAATTCAAGCCTTAAGGTGCATAAAAGAATTCATACTGGGGAGAAACCCTATAAATGTGATGTGTGTGGAAAAGCCTACATCTCACACTCAAGCCTTATTAACCATAAAAGTACCCACCCTGGCAAGACACCCTATACATGTGATGAATGTGGGAAAGCTTTTTTCTCAAGCAGAACTCTTATAAGCCATAAAAGAGTTCATCTTGGAGAGAAACCCTTCAAATGTGTTGAGTGTGGGAAATCTTTTAGTTACAGCTCACTTCTTTCTCAACACAAGAGGATCCACACAGGGGAGAAACCCTATGTATGTGATGGTTGTGGAAAGGCATTCCGGAACAGTTCAGGCCTCACAGTGCATAAAAGGATCCACACAGGCGAGAAACCCTACGGATGTGATGAGTGTGGGAAGGCATACATCTCACACTCGAGTCTTATCAACCATAAAAGCATCCATCGTGGGCAGCAGCCCTATAATTGTGAGTGTGGTAAATCCTTTAATTATAGATCAGTCCTTGACCAACACAAAAGGATCCACACTGGAAAGAAGCCATTCAAATGTAGTGAGTGTGGGAAGGCTTTTAATATCAGATCAGATCTAACCAAGCATAAAAGAATCCATACAGGAGAAGAATATTTAAATGTGCCAAATGTGGGAAGTTACAGTGGCACATCACAAAGGAGAACTCATGAGGGTGGGAATGTTCTGGATGGGACCAGGATGAGCTTGTCTCTAGGAGGCAAAGCTTATTGAGCATCAACTCAAATGGAAGAAAAATCTTATGAACGTAAGAATATCTGAAGTCCTCTTTCATGGCTTATAATCTACATAGTATAAATGAAACCATGAGTAATCTTTTCTATGTTTCAGTCATGCCAGCAAGGAGGCCTCCAGTGTCAAGGCAGTTGAGTCCTATGTTTCATACTGGGGATAAAACCTATCAAAATGATAGAATGTCAAAACCTTCAAAATAAGCAGACATTCCTGGACAAACACATGCACGAGGAAAGCGTTTAAGTTCATATTTAGATAAGTTCTGTAAATCTCAATGTGGGACATTCAGGTATAGCTTTGAGTCCCAATTATAGATTGGTCAGTGGAAAAATCCCAAGAAGGTCCGCCAACAGGCAAATTCAGGGAGAGAGAGGCTTCAGGGAATATAAATTTATTTAATAGTAGTGATCGTAAAATAAAAAGTTGATATAATTGAATGGGAAGGAGGTGATGACAAATTGTGAAATAAAATTTGAATTTTGTGGGGAAAGTAAAAAATGTAAGATAAGAGAACCTTTTTTTAAAAAGGCAGTTGATTGGATTATGCTGTTATAATACGATACACTAGTTGAGTGGGTGAAACTTAAAAAAAAAAAAATTAAACCTCAATGAATGATAAATGTGTAGTGAGTGAAAACCTACAAATAAAAAGTTCTTCCATGGAGAGAAATACAGCACATTCAGGAACGGAATACATCTTCATTATGAATTTGCACAAAAAGAATTGATTCAGGGATTCCTATGAATAGGAATGCTGAGGAGGGCATTTTATTGTAGAAGTGAAAAAAAACTAAGTAAGTACTAATAATCAGGGCATAGGAAATTTATGCTTCTTAATGTTGTAAAATGATGTTTTGGATTGTTATTGTAAAGCTTTCATGCACTCCATGTGTCTATTGTCTTTTGTAAAATATTATGAATATGTTGTTCAGGGCTTACTCTCTCTGCCATGAAGAGACAGACAATTGTGGCAAGGTAAGGTGGAACTCCAATAAAGATATTCCTCAAAAGTAAACAGGGTGTGCTTGGACTTCAGATGGAGCAGTATGCAGGGAAAGCCGTTGTGTCACATCTTTGTGGGGTACGTTATGCCAGATACAAACCTCGGAGGGCAGCAGGGGCTCATCCCCCAGGGCTAGCAGCTCAGGTCTCACTAGAAGTTAGGTGGTACCTCCACCAGGAGAAGTGCAAAATGGATTGGACTGGTGCTGGATCATAACTGCTGGGAATGGGCAAGCTCTTAATGGTAGTCACCACACAAACAATTCTGTTAGGAACTGATAAAATTTAACAAAATATTAATTTTGTATAAAGCTGTTAACTAGATAACTCAAAGGGTGAAATGAGAGTCTTGTAGAGTTCAGTAACCTGTCCAAGAATAGTCTGTGTGGGGCCAATCTGAAGAGGCTGAATTCCCTGTCAGGTCTCTCTGGTCCAAAAATGCACTCTTTTTCAATAGAAAAATCTCTAGCCAAATAGTGTCCCTGCTCTCTCTAGGACTTCATGTATCTAGCCACAAAGTTTACATGCCTCTCTCTAGAAGTATAAGTTTTTCACTTCGTCTCCAAACCTTCATCAGTAAATTTTGACGGGGGGAGGCGGGGATGGAACTAGGAAAGGGAAAGATAAAGCATTTCTGTCACTCAACTCTCACTTAGGAATGTTACTACCATACTTGCTCTTTGTTCTGTTCACAGGCAACACTGGAAACATGATTCTCTCCATAGACTTGTGTTAATCAGCAAATTCTTGTTGAGGACGTGCTAGGCACAGTCCATTGTCCTAGGCTCTGGGCAGGAGGAGTAAATAAAGGATATATAACAGAGAAAGTCCATAAGCAAAGCTATCCCAATGGGTGCTGAACTAGAATGCAGCATTCAGAAGAAAGTGAGCACCATTATTGGTCAGGAAGGAGAAGTAACTGGTATTTGGGCCAGACAGTTTAATTTTATTATAAAGAGGGAGGATTGGGAAATGGGTTGGCCTGATGAAAGACATCATCAGAAAAGCTCACACATCCTTCAGAGTGGCCAGTCTCTAGCAGGGCTATGCCCAATGGACAGAAAGGAGGGAGGCCATAGAGTATCAGTTTTCAGGAGTCACCAGACCCTCTTTAATTTACTGAAGATAAAACCAGTATGGTTTGAGATCACTGGGTTACCTGAGGTTTCTGTGTAGCCAGGGCTGTCAATGTGCCAGTGGCTTGAGGCCCCCATAAGACACTGCCTACTTTCAGGAGTGTCACCACTCAAATGGGAATTCTGAGAGCCCTTGCCTACTGAGCACTGGGACACATGACTATAAGACCTCCATTGACTCATCCATAAGAAGTGGGTCCTGGGCCTCTTGGCCTTGAGCCTATCTAAGGACAGATATGTGCAGCTCAGGATGATCCCAGACAAGGAGGGGTCTTTGGGCCTCCATCCATTCCGGGCAGACTGGTGCAGAGGTGGTTTGACTGCATATGTTCAGCTCTTGGGACTTGAGCTGGTTTAGTGAATACTATCTCACACCTTTTCAGAGAAAATTTCTGATACGTGAGAAGAAAAGTAAAATTTCCAACATATGTAGATAAATCAAAACAAGAAAAAAGTGTCTAAGAAAACCTTTAATTCAAGACTTAAAATAGAATGGAAATCTTGGACAATAGTAGATAAATTGAGAGATGGAAAAAGGTCAAAGTGCAGTTTAAATGTAGATTTTTATGACATTAACTATGATAAGTTGTCATAGTGGGCACTAGAATGATAGAAATAAAGGATATAAATCTAAAAATCTGGGCTGGAAAACCTCAAAGTCTAGAAAAGAAAAACGTTAAAAAGGTGGGGCAATGCTTTCTGGTAAAGATGGGCTATGTTATTTGTGTTAACTTCCCACCTAAGTAAATAAATAAATAGACTAAAATGTAGTTGAGATGCCTTGTGCTTCAAGAGCATTGAAAGTGAGAAGACAGCCGAAACCGGTTTGGCTCAGTGGTAGAGCGTCGGTCTGCGGACTGAAAGGTCCCAGGTTTGATTCCGGTCAAGGGCATGTACATTGGTTGCGGGCACATCCCCAGTAGGGGGTATGCAAGAGGCAGCTGGTCGATGTTTCTCTCTCATTGACGTTTCTAGCTCTCTATCCCTCTCTCCTCCTCTCTGTAAAAAATCAATAAAATATATTAAAAAAAAAAAAGAAAAAGAAAGAAAGTGAGAAGACAGCATAGTTTAAATAAGTAGTGCAGTTTGAAAATGGGATCCTGTCATCAGAGAGGGAAACTCCAAAGCATCTTCTTCTCTAAACTGTTTACTGATGCTACATAGTTGAGCATCACGTCAGTCACCGGGAGACACAGAAGGTCAGGGCCAGGTCCACCTGAGGTGATGAATCCCAAAGGGCTTTATCCTCAGGATAAGGTAAACCAGGTCTAAACCCATCCCCAACTCTTGGGACTGCAGAGATAGCAGTGCTATTACTAAGAAAAGCAAGAGAAGAAAAAGTAATGGAAAAACATCCCTAATGAATGCCCTGTGGTTATTGGCCAACCGTACTAGATAAACATCTGGTTTATCACAAAACTTTGGGATAAGGACCCTTCAATTTTGACCTCAAGTCACCCTTATAATTTTTCAGGGACAATAAAGATAATCAGATACATAAGGAAAAAAAAAAAGGCAACATACAGTAACTGAAAGCCATGTGAAAAGGACATACATAGACTTCACATATTGAGTTATTGGTTACACTGGGGTCAGGGGAGAAACTGTTCTCAAAATATTTGAAGATGTATTTGGCAACAGTATGTGACAGGAACAAAAGAATTGGTGAAAACACAAAAGATTGGTGAAGAAATTATCCAGAATGCAGCATAGAGACAGAAAAGAAGTTTGACGTATGTTTAACCATAAAAGGCAAGGACACAATAAAAAGCAAAGAGAATGGGGCTGAGAATTTTCTAGAGCTGATGAAAAAAATATAAACCTACAGATTTAAAAGTCCAAAGAATACAAAGGAAGATAACTTTATGAAAGTCAAACTTACACACGACATATTGTAACTGCAGAAAATCCAAGAGAAAAAATTAACAGCTAAACACACACAGACTTCTCAGCAGCAACAATGGGAGCCAAAAGAGTGGAGTGAAAACATCAGCATAAAGATAGAAAATAATTGTCAACCTAGAATTTTATACCCAGTGGAAATATATTTCAAGAATGAGGATACAAATAAGCACATCTTAAGACAAATTATTTGCTTTATTAGCCAATAAAGAAAAATCTAAAGAATCTGTTGTGATACAGAAGGACCATGATCCCTGATGGATCAGGAGACACAGAAGGTAAGGGCCATATAAAAAGAAATGAGCAAAGAATAAAGAATATGTTGCCAAATGTAAATGAATGCTTTATATAAAACAAAAATCTGGAGTTGTGAAAATAAGAAGCTTAGAATACCAGACAATAACATATAAGTCAATAGTAAAAAGGATTGTACTATATAAGGGTAAAGGTTTGGTTAATCTCATGCATATTGTAAAGTCCAGGGAAATAAAATAGAATATATAATTTCAATACTAGTAGATTAAAAATGGACTTTTAAAAATAAAAAATGGGTGGGACAAAGAAATAAACCAAAAAGCTGATAGATCTTAAGTCAAACATACCAGTATTTATACTCTATTTAATTTCATTAACTGATAAAGATGGTCAGTCAGTGTCTTAGTCTGTTAGTCTGCTCTGCTAAAATACCACAGACTGGGTGGCTTATAAACAGCAAACAATGTGTTTCTCACAGTTCTAGAGGCTGGGAGTAAGCCCATGATCAGAGTGTGGAAGATCAGAATGCCTGGCTAAGGGCTCTTTTCCAGTTTTCAGATTTCTGGTTGTATCCTCACGTGGTGGAAAGGGCTGAGATGTTCTGTGGGTTTTATAAGACCACTAATCCCACCCTCCTGACCTAACCACTTCGGAAAGGCCTTGCTTCCAACACCATCACACTGGCATTAGGATTCCAACGTGTGGTGGGGAATACAAACATTCTGATCATAATAGGACAAAAGTACAAAACCCCACTAGATGCTGCATACAAAAGACTTGTCTTAAATAGAATCTGAAAATGGGTTTGTAGTTCTAATATTAGATGAAATAGAGACTTTGAGGCACAAACCATTCCTAGAGACAAAGGGAATCATTAAAACAAAAGATTCAGAAAAGAAAAACGGGGAAGACATAATTTTAAGTTAGTATCTACCTAATAACATAGCTTTAGAGTTGGCAGGTATATTCAAACAAGAAATATAAAATTCACCTCTCTCACTAATAGGACAATTAAGGTAAAAATTATAGATACAAATTTGAACAATGTAATTAGCAAGCAATTTGATAACTATGAAACACTGCACCAAGTATCAAGGATAAATATTTTTTTTCTCAAGAATATGAAACATTTTCAAAATTTAACCACACAAATTTTCCTATCAGTTATGTCTCATTAAAGCTAGGGGAAGAAATTATGAGCCATATGCTGGCCCATTAAGTAAATCTCAAACTTTATAAAATTGAAATTTTATAGAGTATGTTCTCTGCATAATATAAATTAGCAATAAGGATACCTTGGGCATCCCATTATATTCAGAAACTTACATTTCTTTTTAGTCAATGTATTTTTGTTTCTTTCAGAGAGGAGGAGGAGGAGAGAGAAATAGCAGTGATGAGAGAGAATCATTAATTGGTGCCTCTTGCACAACCCCTACTGGGGAGCAAGCCCACAACATGGCCATGTGCCCTGATGGGAAATTGAATTGTGACCCCCCTGGTTCATAGGTGGACCCGCAACCACAGAGCCACTGTGGCTGGGTATACATTTCTTTTTTTTTCTTTTTTTAATCAATTTTTATTCATATTATTACAAATGTTCCTTCCCCCCCCCCCACCATTGCTCTCCTCCACCAGGTTCCCACCCCACCCTCTGCCCTTTCCCCACTCCCCATTGTCCTCATCCATAGGTGCACAGTTTATGTTCAGTCTCTTCCCACACCCCCCCTCCCCTTTTCCCCGAGAATTGTCAGTTCACTCCCCTTCCATACCTCTGATTCTATTATATTCAACAGTTAATATTGTTCATCAGATTTTTTTTTTAATTTCCTTGGTTTTTAGATTCACTTGTTGATAGTTATGTATTTGTTGTTCATAATTTTTATCTTTATTTACTTTCTCTTCTGAAAGAACCCTCTTCAGCAATTCATATAATTCTGGTTTGGTGTTGATGAACTCCTTTAGCTTTTTTTTTTATTAGTGAAGCTCTTTATCTGATCTTTGATTCTGAGTGATAGCTTTGCTGGGTAGATTATCTTTGGCTGTAGGTTCTTGTTATTCATCACCTTGAATATTTCTTGCCATTCCGTCTGGCCTGCATGGTTTCTGTTGAGAAATCAGCTGACAATCGTATAGGTGTCCCTTTATAGGTAACTACCTTCTTTGCTCTTGCTGCTTTTAATATTCTCTCTTTGTCTTTTGCTCTTGGAATTTTAATTATGATTTGTCTTGGTGTGGTCCTCTTTGGATTCCTTTTGTTTGGAGTTCTGTGTGCTTCCTGGACTTGTAAGTCTAATTCTTTCACCAGGTGGGGGAAGTTTTCTGTCACTTTTCTTTCAGTATGTTTTCGATATCTTGCTCTCTCTCATCTTCTGGGACCTCCATAATTCTGATGTTGGTTCACTTGAAGTTGTCTCAGAGGTTTCTTACATTATCTTCAATTTTCTGGATTCTCTTGCCACTTCTGCGGAGAAGTGTCTTCTGGCTCTTTATGTTCCAAATCTTTGACTTGATTCTTGGCGATCTTCCATTCTGTTTTTAGGACTCTGTATAATATTTTTTATTTCAGACAATGTATTCTTTATTTCTTGTTGATCCCTTATCATTTCTTGTTGATTCCTTATTAACTCTAGTTGATCTCTTTTCATATCCTCATAGGTCTTATCGATCTTTTCTAGGAAATTCTTGAAAAACCATATAAGCGTAGATTTGGACTCTATATCCAGTTGCTTTTTGTCCTCCATTTCTTTCGTTTGTGATCTATTTTGTTGTTGCATTTCGCAGCTACAGATGGGGCGGGTTTCAGGGTGGAGCCTACAGCCTTGGCTTCCGTCAGCCCCGCCCTATGCGGCTCATGGGTCTCAGGGTCCTTCAGTACTTGTTGCAAGCGCCTCTGAGAGAAAGGTGCCCTCGATTTTCGCCTACTAACAAACATTCTAGGCTCTCCCCCAATGAGCCCGGTATTGGGGTTCAGTTCAGTTGGTAGTGGGATTGGAGGTGGCGTTCAGAGCATTCTGGAGCCCGTCTCCTTCCCGCCAGGGCAATCCCGCGGCACAGCCAACCATCCCTTCTCTGCGCGCAATGTGCACGCCTCCGGGACCTCCTTTCGCCGCTTCCCCGGGGTTCCGCCTTACAGCCCAGCTCCCTATGGATGGGATGAGCCTGGTCTCCGGGGTCTGGCCTAGAACTGGGGTTCAGAGCAGTTGGGACTGGGGCCCAACACAGTCGGAGCTTTTATCTCCTTCCCTTTAGGGAACGCCCGCCAGGCACTCGGCCTCCCTCCTCTCCGGCTCCGTCCTCTCCGCGGGCCGCGTGTCTCCGTACCTTGGGCTTTTACAACTCCTCCGTGCTTCCTTCTGGTTTTCTCCTTGCTTCTCGTTGTAGAATTTCCAGTCAGTCGACTTTCCTGTAGTTCTGGGTAATGTCCATTTTATATTTTAGTTGTATTTTATTGAAATTGTTGTGTGCAGCTGCGGCTAGGTGTTTACCTGGGCAGCCATCTTGGATTCTTGGGTATACATTTCTTAATCATAGTTCAAAAAAGAAAATATTTTGAACAAATAATGAAAATACTTCATATCAAGACCAGTAGGATATTGCTAAAGCAGTCTTTAGACATTGATAAAGCAAGTAAAAGAAAAAATATTTTCTAAAAAGATATTTTAGAAAAATCAAAACCTAGCAACACAATCAAAATAAGTCCCAAAAAAAGTTCAAATAAGGAAGTAAAAAATGGCAGACATTTATGAAATAGAAAAACATACAATATAGAGGCTCAGTTAATCCGTGTGTGTGTGTGTGTGTGTGTGTGTGTGTGTGTGTGTAAAGACTAATATTGACAAACCTTGGTGAAATTAATTTTAAAAAAGGGAACTCATAAATAACTAATCAGGATAAAAAGGGGGGAAATGGAGCACTGTTAAAATGTTTTTCTTTGGACATACACTGACCTTCTAGCCTGCTAATACTGAGAGTAACCCATTCCTAAATTCCTTGAGTCAGTAAGTCCGAGAGTAGGACACAACAAGATGAGCCAAATCACAAAGAAAGGACTCATTTCTATAAGATTGTGATATCCACCTGACCAAAGCCCACCAAAACTGCAGTGGACACTGCTACTTGTTTATTTACCTTGTAAAGCCCCTCACACTCTCATGGTTATAGACATTCTCTGAGATCTTTACTTGTTGCAACAGTTTGAATAAAACCCTCATTCTCTTGTAGTTGAAGGCTCACAGAATTTCTAAAGTTTGATGTTATTTTACAATTTTATGCTAGTAAGTTAGAAATTTAGGTGAGAAGATAACATTCCTAGAAATAAAACTTACCAAAACTTTACTAACAGTCTCATGGCATGGATGTGGGGAGTATGGGAGAGAGTAGGATGAGTTCAGTTCTGTGGCATGAAAAGGGGGATCGAGGGTTGGAGCATCGTCCAGTACACCAAAAGTTTGTGGAGCGATGCATGGAAAGGTTGCTGGTTCAACTTCTGGTCAGGACATATGCTTGAGTTGTGGGCTCGATCCCGGATAGGAGGTGTCCAGGAGGGAGCCAATCCATGTTTTATTCTCTTCCTTTCTCTAAAAATCAATAAAAAAAATTTTAAGTTTGGTCTTCGGTCGGGGAAATAGATTGGTGTTTCTCTCTTACATCTATGTTTAGCTCTCTCCTCCTCTCTCTAAAGTCAATAAACATATCCTTGGGTGAGGATTAAAAATATTAAAAACTAAAGGAACAGGAGAAGGGGAGAGTGGAGGGAGGGGAAAGAAAACAGGGAGGGAAACCTTGATCAACAGCAAAGCCTTCCACAGGCATGCACTCTATTTCTTCTGGTGAATGTGAAAATGAAAGCTTGAGAAATAATTTTAATCTGGGTTTGCTTGCAGAGACTAGGTATGAAAGGGTACTGAGGACCAGTCATGCAATTCAAGAGAATTTTTCCTCGTGGGATTAAAAAATGAGGGTTAGCTGAGGACAGAATGGGAACCTGACGTCTGTCTGCATCTGGGCTGGAAGTTCTCCATGTCTTTTTCCGGCCTCAGCCTGGAGTCACAGAGAAGGAGGTCACAGTGCTTTAACCCAATTCATTTCCCCCGGAATGTTTCTCATGTAGCTTTGGAAGTTTTCCTCAGCCCATGCATAGTATCAGTTATGCTCAGGAGGGAGTTTGTGTGAACCCTGTGTAGAGGCCACAAAGTGTAGTGGCCAAGATCACAGACTCTCCACTTGGGTTCAGATGAAGACTCACTCGCAGGTGACTTTACACAAGTTACTAACCCTGCCTTTGTGCTGTGTCGTTATCTGTCTCCCACAAGGATAATAGTAACTGGACCTCATAGGCTGTAAGGAAGGTTGGAGAAGTTGGTGTTTATTAGAGTCCTTGGAAGTATGCCCGGGATGAGAAGTGTTGGTATATGGGTGTGGCAAGTCTGGCGCTGTGGTGGCCTCCATCCCAGGACTAGCATCTGGCCACTCAGGTAGTGAAAGCAGCCCCATCTGGAAGCCAAGCTAATTCCCTGAGGACCACCCCACACATAGACACAACCTGAGACAAGGTTTAAGAAAATAACTTTTTGATCTGGTTACTCAGTAGTACCTTGCTTGTAAGCAAGAAATCCATTGTTTCTAAACTTGCTTTGCTCTGTCAGACTGGAGAGGGGTCAGCAGGAGGGGCCTCCATCTCTATTCGTTGACCCAGCTGTGCTGGGTGGGGTGCAGCTGCTTCCCACTTGCTTCTCCAGCTCAGGCAGCCTGCCCGCTCATGCTCTTTGCATTTCCCTCCTCCCCAATCCTTGGCAACAGGTGTGCTGAGATTAATGCAGGTAAGGATGCTGAGCCAAGCTTCCACCCTCTTAACGAGGACTGTTTTGGGAGAGTGTCCCTTAAGGTCTCAAAAGATAGAGGTCATGAGGTGGGCAGGGTAAAGCTCAGGAGGAGGGCAGAAGTTCCTCTGGTCTCAGATGCAAACCTTAGGGTCAGTATTTCAGTGAATGCAATTATGAATTTATTTCTTTTCCTGTCTGTAATTTCTCCATCTGAAAATGAGGGGAAAGACCCAACTCACAAGTTTATTTTTGTTGTTAATTCTCACTTGAGGATATTTTTCCATTGATTTTTAGAGAAAATGGAAGGGAGAGGGAGAGACAGGGAGAAACATCGATTGGTTACCTCCTGCATGCTCTCCAACCAGGGCCTGGGAACCTACAACCAAGGTACATGCCCTTGACTGGAATTGAACACAGGACCCTTCAGTCTATAGGCCAATGCTCTATCCAAATCGGTTAGAGTCTCACAAGCTTATTTTAAAGAATAATTAAAAAGCACTTAGTATTTTGTAAATCTTCATACAAAACTATTATTAGGTTGACTAAAGATCTAATTTTTAAATATTAAATGAACAAGATAATGAAGATGAGAGCAAAAATTAAAATGTAAAACAATACAAGAGAAATGATCAAAGGACAGTCTTGCCTTTCCATTAAGTGCTCTGCCCACATAGGCCAAGTCTACTCATCTCTCAGACTCGGTTGAGCCTTGGTGGTTTTTATTCTCCCTTCCTCCCCACAGTCTCCCCTACCCCACCATCCCCGCATAAAATTAGTCATTGTCTAAAATCGCTGACAAATGGCTTAGTGCCTCTTTACTGTTCAGGTGGGTCCCTCAACATTTACTTAATAGCAAAAAATAAGTGTCAGCTCCTGGTCAAGGCTCTTCAAAGGCCCCTGGCAGCCAGGCATAGGTCTGGGCTCTGAGCACAGGGGCCTTGCGGGTCTCCCTCCATGGCCTGGGTTCCGTTGGGAGGCGGTTGGCATGTCTGTTTCTCCAACTGCCTGTGAGCAGCACGGAGAGGGACTGCCTGTTGTGGAACCAGCTGCCGCAGCAGGACAGAAGTACAGGTTGTGAGCCCTATGGTCCTTTCCTTTTGCTTTCATCCAACTTTTCCAGGAAACATACCTTCTTCCCTCTCACTGCCCAGGCCACGCCTCCTGGGGCCTTTTCTTCCTTTTCAAAAATGTTATGTATCTAGATCTTTCTCCCAGGGCCATCTGGGTCTTAGAAAGTGTGTGTGTGTGTGTGGGGGGGGGGGGATTCATTGGCCTGGTCCAGTGGTCGGCAAACTCATTAGTCAACAGAGCCAGATATCAACAGTACAACGATTGAAATTTCTTTTGAGAGCCGAAAACCGACTTCTGAGCATGGGCCACGAAGTTTCAATCGCACTGTTCGTGCACGCCCGCACGTGGTATTTTGTGGGAGAGTCACACTCAGGGGGCCAAAGAGCCGCATGTGGCTCACGAGCCGCAGTTTGAGGACCACTGGCCTGGTCGGTTTGGCTCAGCAGAGAGAGCATTAGACTGCAGACTAAGGGGACACAGGTTCGATTCCTGTCAAGGGCATGCTCCTTGGTTGTAGGACATTCCCAGTAGGAGGTGTGCAGGAGGCAGCGAATTGGTGTTTCTCATGTTTCTGACTATCACTTTCCCTTCCTCTGTAAAAAACAAAACAAAAATCCCACACCATTTTGATTTTTAAAAAAATCATTGCTAATATGTAAATAGTTGCTATTAGGAAAAATTTGAAATTTTGTATTTAAAAAACCAGGTATTTATTAGCCCTGCTATGTGTGCTGAACACTGTTAGGTCATATAAGATTAAGACATAGTTCTTACAATCAAGAATCAGACTGGAAGACAAGATTTAAGTACATAAAAAGCCATTCAGGAATGACCCAAAGAGACTGGTAGATGCTAAAATGTGTTTAAAGTGACTTATAAAGGTCATATAATGACACTGTGTTTTATCATCTGTGAATCACACAGGACTTAGTCAGGTTATCCCTAAAGTTTATTTGTTCCAAATAAATTTCCCACTAAATCTTAGAAACTTTATATAACACCACCACCTGGTGTTCACTTTTACCAGCCATCACTGCTAGCAACACTTCCGGTCTTACAGATACTGTGAGGAGGCCATTATTCATTTCCCACTTGCCAGCGGAGGCGGGTGGGGGAACAGGGATGGAGAGCTTAGGGAGTGCCCATGGGCACAGAGCTGTGTAGGAGCTGGCACTTTGGACCCCTGGTGGCAGGCACTGTGTGCACAGCGGCTATGCCATGGTGTCTCTGTGCGAACTCCCACTTTCCTGCATTTACTTTCCAGATTGTACTTCCTTCCCTTTTCAAATGGGAGAACAATAGAGCATCCTTGGAATGCCTATCCTATTTTCCATGACTTCATGCAACCAAGTTTTTAATATGTTCTTGGCTGTTTTCTCTCCTCTAGGGATATAGTTTACTTGGAGTCTATCCATTTCACTCAGAGTTTAACCCAAAGTCCTATCTCCACTGTATCACATAGGTTTCTTTTCCCCAAAATTTATCAGGAGAAATCTTTAACATTTTATATCCCTCTTTTCTACCCTCCCACCTTTTTTTTAAAATATATTTTTTATTGATTTTTTTACAGAGAGGAAGGGAGAGAGAGATAGAGAGCTAGAAATGTCGACGAGAGAGAAACATCGACCAGCTGCCTCCTGCACACCCCCTACTGGGGATGTGCCCGCAACCAATGTACATGCCCTTGACCGGAATCGAACCTGGGACCCTTCAGTCCTCAGACCGACGCTCTACCACTGAGCCAAACCAGTTTCGGCTCTACCCCTTTCTTAATTCTGACTGCACAGCCTTGCTGGGAAGATTCACATATAGTGCTTCACTAAAGCTTTCGTTTCCTCCATGGTGGGTCTGTCTACTCCACATGCAGCTATTCACACTCCACTGGAATCTCAGGATAATGTGGGGCGGTGTGTGTGTGTGTGTGTGTGTGTGTAGAGTCGAAGAGTCCATGAAGGAGTAGGCCTAGGACAGCCACCAACAGTGAATTCTAACACCAGGCAAAGAACCGGTGCTGACAGCTACTGAGGCTCCCAGGAGCGAGTGTCATTTAAGCTGGTGATAAAAGACTTTGGAGGACTTTTAGGTGGAGAAGGAAGAGGTGGCACCCCAGGCTAAGAGATCCCTGACCTCTTCCCTAGAATGAAGTACATGTGGTGTTCCAGGCATTGGCAAAGAAAAAAGTAAATAAAAATTTTTCTTGGAATATTCTCTTCACTCTGGATTGAAGATGAATAATCGGATCCATTTCATAAATCACACCCAGTTCTCTGCTGAGATTCCAGTAGTTTTTCACCCACTCAAGAAGGTGTATCAATGCAAGCAAGTAAGCTTGGTATTTCCTCAGAGAAGTCCCCATATGGGTCTGATTTATTTAGAAGAATCAATCATGGGAAAAAGTCCATCTCTTAACAATCATTAGGAATGACCCAGTGACACAACACATAGGTGATTGCCACAGAGCAGTGAGCAACCTGGAGCTGGCAGGCATGGGAAGTCTATTAACCCCCAAAGCTGGTGGCTTCTTTAAAAAACAAATTGCCACCCTAGCTGGTCTGACTCAGTGGCTAGAGCTTCAGCCCTCGGAATGAAGAGTCCCAGGTTCAATTCTGGTCAACAGCACATACCTCGGTTGCAGGCTCAACCCCTGGCCCTGGTGGGGGCTTATGTGGGAGGCAACCGATTGATCAATGTTTCTCTCCTCTTCCTCCTCCCTTCCACTCTCTCTAAAAGTCAATGGAAAGCATCCTTGGGTAAAAATTAAAAAACAAAAATCAAATTGCCTTAGCGGTTTCCAGACAATATGTAATGAGCGTTTGCTGGGCGTTGGGTTGCCTTTAACTTCCATTCTTCAGAAGGAGTCTAGTGTTGGTTCTGAAGGGGACGGGGAGCGCACATGTGGACTACACTGTTGTCCCAAAATACGGTGGAAAACAGTGAGTCTAACAAGAGACCAGAGATGGCACTTTAATGATAGTTATACTTATGGGTTGGGGGTAACAGTTGTACTTTTTTCTCCAAAGCTCTTCAGTGCTCCTACACGAGGCTGCTTTAAGGACTGACAGGGTCTGTGAAAGCGGGTCTCGCAGCCAGACCAGCATCCAAGTGCCCCGCTCCAGACCCAGCTCAGAGCATAAGGAGAACAGCCATACTCCTATTGCAGCTGGCTTCTGCTGGCAGTGAAGGACTTACTACTCCCAGCAGGGCTTCTTTGCAAGATCTTCCTGGGGTGAAAAGCTGACACAAGGGGATCCATTACAGAGGAATTGCTTGCATGTCTTGCTCCTTGAACCTTTGGAATGTTTGAACTGAACAAAATAACTTTGGACTGGGCCAAACAACTATTTATAAACCTAACAGGATAGCAGACATCCTGACCACAAGGACTGTTGAATCCAGAATCTTTTTCTAAGATAGAATCAGTAACCAGCCATGTAGAGCTTGAGTAACAGCTGGTCAGCAGCAATGGGAATTATCCTATTCATGTGATGATTTCCCTTCCTAGCCTCCTAAAAACTCCCTCCTGCATACTCGGGGCACAGTTTGGGTTCCTACATGAATCTTTGGGATCTCAAAGAAAAGCTTGCTGTCTCACTCTAGCTTTTTATTTTTAGGTTCACATTGACCCACCTACCCCGGAGGTATACCTAATTAACTTTGTATTCCTCTAAACCATTCTTCTTCTTTAAATATATTTTATTGATTCTGTACAGAGAGGAAGGGAGAGAGATAGAGAGTTAGAAACATCGATCAGAGAGAGTCATCGATCAGCTGCCTCTTGCAAACCCCCTACTGGGGATATGCCCGCAACCAAGGTACATGCCTTTGACCGGAATCGAACCCGGGTCCTTTCAGTCCCCAAGCCGACGCTCTATCCATTGAGCCAAACCGGTTTCGGCCATTCTTCTTCTTTAAAAAAATCTTTACTGCTGAAAGTATTACACGGGTCCTCCTTTTATTCCATTAACCCCTTCCAGCCCATCTAAATGATTCTTTCATTAGCACTTCTGGATTGTCTTCATTTTTTTGCTTGCAAGTTTCTTTGTTCTTCGTTGAGAATGAGTCTTCCTATGACTGGATATATCCTGAAGGCAACAGACACTCTATTTTGGAGTGTGCTCCCTCCACTGCTCCCTTCTCCCTCTTCTCCCCTCTGCCCACCATCTCTCACTACTGGAGGCCCAGTACAGGAAAATGGGATCCAAGGTGTCAAATGCTTAGTAGGTAACTGACAACCCCCACTGACAGAGCTGATCTAAGGAAATGCTGAGCTGAGCAAAGGCGCCTGGGTTAAATGCAAATTTAAAAATCAATCCACCAAGCCCAGCCAGTGTGGCTCAGTGGTTGAGTGTAGACCTATGAACCAGGAGGTCACAGCTTGATTCCCAGTCAGGACACATGCCTGGGTTGCAGGCCCAATCCCCAGTGTGGGGCATGAAGGACGCAGCTGTCTCTCTCATCATTGATGTTTCTATTTCTCTCTCCCTCTCCCTTCCTCTCTGAAATTAAGTTTGGACACTTTTTTTTTTTTTTTTTTTTTTTTTTTAAAGTTTGGACACCTTAATTAGGAATATCAGTGAGAGAAGACAGAGGGAAGCTAGGTATATGGTGAGGTGTAGGAGGGTAGGGAGTAGAACCAGGGAACCCAGCAAGGCACAGTTACTAAGAAAACCCAGCTGGGCAAAGAGGGGCCCTTGTGGGAGACACTAGCTTTAAAATGTTTGGATGTAGCTGAGACAGGCAGCTTGCAGATAACCAATCACAAGGCAGTGAAGCATATATAGTAAACTAATCCCTAGGGCACATGTGTCAAACACAAGGCCCGCGGGCCAAATCCAGCCCGCCAGGCCTTGCAATGTGGCCCGTACCGCGCTGTCATCACTGCACTCCGCTGTCAGTTTATGACATTGTCAGTTTATGACTGTTCAGTAAACCATTCGGCCCGCGATTTAGGCTGGATTTTAGATTTTGGCCCCTTCTCTGATTGAGTTCGACACCCCTACCCTAGGGGAATGCTAAGGCCAAATTCTTTGAGAGGAGCATTCACGAGCTAGCACACATACCTCCCCTAGGTAAAAAGCTCATTCCCCCCTCCCTCACTCTGGGGTGCATGCCCTTGCACTCACATGGCCATGGCGAATAGACTTTAACTAGCTTGGATGCTGAACGACATCAGCTGCAGCACAGAATGGACGCTCTGGACACCCGCCCGCTTTTGGAAGCCCAGCTGCACATTTTCCAGGACCGCCTTCTGTCAATAAACTTTGCTTCTGTAAACTGTTTTTGTCCGTGAATTCATTCTTTAATTTTGTGAGACAATGAGCTCGGACTCAAACACCACCTTTTGGTTTCAAGAGGACCAAGCAGGCAGCTGGGCACAAGGGCCTTGAGACGCAGGGGGGACTTACTTGGGTGTCTGGCACAGAGGTGACAATGGAAGCCTGTGGCTTCTGTGGGATCACACAGAAAGAAAGTTGGGGAGAGAGAAAGAGGGAGGAGGGGAAGCTAGACGAGAAGGCTGAGAGGGAGTGGGCATGAGTTCTGGAAGGAGAAGGAAGCACCCTCTCAGTTGCTAAGAAGCACAATAAGACAAAGGAAGAAAATGAGGGTGCTGTTTCCTTATGGGTCAGAATTTTAAAATACGTCCAAGGATTAAACAGCTATCAGACTTTGGACTAAAAACAGCACAAAGAATACTAACCAGAGTACGGAGAGGCCCAGTAAATTACAAAACAGTATCTAGGTGTGTTTTAATTCAAAATAATTATCATCTGAAAAAAATATCTAAAAAATGTATCTGTGAAAACGGCCAAGAAAACACGGAAAAACAAGGCAGCGGGGAAGACTCTTCCTGCCAGGTTCCAGAAGAGATAACTAGCGACCAGAAGGGGACGCCGGCACATTAGTGAGGCTGTGTGTCAGCTCCCTGGTCCCTGACCACCTTCTTTCTGGTTGGGGAGCTTGGGAAGCTAACCCCCTTGCATGTGAGATCTGGAAGGCAGAGGAAAGGTGGAGGCCACTTCCCCGCTGCTTCTGATGGAAACGTGCTCCCGTGAGGAGGCAGGGCCACATGGTGCAAGGCCTCCAATCCAAATGACTGCCCAGGAGACTGCCTGCTGGTCCTCCAGCGGGAGAACTGATACAAAATCTCTATTTGTTCTAAGTTTATTCAAAGGCAGAGCATTTGTGAAAGACCACACTTCCGGCCCAGTGGCCTGGACTCTTACAATCTCAAAAGAGCACACAGACATAATTAAGTCAAGTAACAACCTGGGAAATCATCTGCCACACAGGGAAGGAAGAGTGCTTCAAATGAGACAAACGTAAATCTAAATGGGCAAGACGAGAGTAGGCATTTCACGTAAGTGATGCCTAAAAACGGGCTTCATTTACTAGTTATTAAAGGAATATAACTGGAAACAACAATGCAAAACCACTGTTCCATCAGATTAACAAAGATGACAAGTGAGTAAGATGGTGCTGGCAGGGCGTGGAGAAAAGGACCATCCTGCCCTGGTATCAAGGCAGAGCCATCTTTCTGCAGGTCTGCTGACAGCACAGTGCAAAACCCTGCCCCGAGTGCACCTCAACACAAGTTTATTGGGAGAAGGCAATTCCAGAATTCTATTGTGAGGAAGGAAGTAGAGACCTGCACAGAGGTTTGTTTACAAGTAATTCTGTGAAAGTGAAAAGTTGGAAACAACCCAAATATACAAAAACAGAGACACTGCCAAAACTGGTTTAGCTCAGTGGATAGAGCCTGTGGACTGAAGGGTCCCAGATTCGATTCCAGTCAAGGGCATGTACCTTGGTTGCAGGCACATTCCTAATGCAGGAGGCAGCTGATAGATGATTCTCTCTCATCGATGTTTCTAACTCTCTATCCCTCTCTCTTCCTCTCTGTAAAAAAATCAATAAAATATATTAAAAAAAAGAAAAGAAAAAAAATAGTAAACTTACACGTTAGCATGATAAAACATGCTAAAAAAAAAAACCAAAAGACACTATGGTGCATTTGCATAATGGGATACAATGCAATCATTAGAAATGCTGTAGAAGTGTGTGTGTGTGTGTGTGTGTGTGTGTGTATATATATATTTTTTAATAAACCTTTATTGTTCATATTATTACAAAAGTTCCTCATTTTTCTCCCCTCCACCAGGTTCCTACCCCACCCTCTGCCCTTTCTCCACCCCCCCTTGTCCTCATCCATAGGTGCACAGTTTATGTTCAGTCTCTTCCCGCACCCCCCACTCCTCCTTTCCCTGAGAATCATCAGTCCACTCCCCTTCCATACCTCTGATTCTATTATATTTACCAGTTAATATTGTTCATCAGATTTTTTAATTCCTTTGGTTTTTAGATTCACTTGTTGATAGTTATGTATTTGTAGTTCATAATTTTTATCTTTATTTACTTTCTCTTCTGAAAGAACCCCCTTCAGCAATTCATATAATTCTGATTTGGCGGTGAGGAACTCCTTTAGCTTTTTTATTAGCGAAGCTCTTTATCTGGCCTTTGATTCTGAGTGATAGCTTTGCAGGGTAGAGTATTTTTGGCTGTAGGTTCTTGCTATTCATCACCTTGAATATTTCTTGCCATTCCCGTCTGGCCTGCATGGTTTCTGTTGAGAAACCAGCTGACAGTCATATGGATGCTCCTTTATAGGTAACTACCTGCTTCTCTCTTGCTGCTGTTAATATTCTCTCTTTATCTTTTGCTCTTGGAATTTTAATTATGATGTGTCTTGGTGGGTCCTCTTTGGATTCCTTTTGTTTGGGATTCTGTGCGCTCCCTGGACTTGTAGGTCTAATTCTTTCACCAGGTGGGGGAAGTTTTCTGTCACTATTTCTTCCAATATGTCTTCAGTATCTTGCTCTTTCTCTTTTTCTGGGACCCCCATAATTCTAATGTTGGTTCCAGAGGTTTCTTACATTATCTTCAACTTTCTGGATTTGTCTTCTTGCTTCTGCAGAGGAGTATCTTCTGGCTCTTTATGTTCCAAGTCTTTGACTTAATTCTTGTGATCTTCCATTCTGTTTTTAGGACTCTGTATAATATTTTTTATTTCAGACAATGTATTCTTTATTTCTTGTTGATCCCTTATTATTTCTTGTTGATCCCTTATTATTTCTAGTTGATCCGTTTTCATATCCTCATAGGTCTTATCGACCTTTTCTAGGAAATTTTTGAAAAACCTTATTAGCGTGGTTTTGAACTCTATATCCAGTCACTTTTTGTCCTCCATTTCTTCTGTTTGTGATCTGTTTCCTTGTCTCGGCATTTTGGCAGCTTCCCTGAGTTGGTTGCCTTAAAAGTCTCTGTGTTCAGCCTGGATGGGGCGGAGTTTCAGGGTGGAGCCTACAACCTTGGCTTCCGTCAGCCACGCCCTATGCGGCTCCTGAGTCTCAGTATTCTTCAGGGTCCTTTAGTACTTATTGCAAGCACCTTTGAGAGAAAGGTGCCCTGGAGTTTCGCCTGCTACCAAACAGTCTAGGCCAGGGGTCTGCAACCTTTAAGACATAAAGAGCCACTTGGACCCATTTCCAAAGGAAAAAAAAACCTGGGAGCCGCAAAACCATTGCGACATTTAAAGCAAATATAACACTGCATATATTGTTTCTTACCTTAATGCTATATACCGGATCGTGCAGTTAGCTGTCAATCTGAAGAAAAAAAGGACTTTTTCACTTAACAATGTAAAATATATTTTTGCAAATTAATAGCTAATTAAAACATTTAATTTACCTGGTTAATGGGAATTTTGCTCCTGAACCTCAGTGCACAGTGTCAGCACATCAGGGCTGTAAGACGTTACCTTCATTTTCACACAGGCTTGCAAGTTGTTGGAGCCGTGGTAAAGCTTCAAAAGAGCCGCATGCAGCTCTGGAGCCGTAGGTTGCCGACACCTGGTCTAGGCTCTTCCCCAATGAGCCCAAAACTGGAGTTCAGTTCAGTTGGAAGTGGGGTTCAGAGCAGTCTGGAGCTTTTGTCTCCTTCCCACTAGGGCAATCCAGCGGCACAGTCAACCGCCCATTCTCTGCGGGCAATGTGTGCGCCACCGGGACTTCCTTTCGCCGCTCCCCTGGGGTTCCGCCTTACACCCCAGGCTCCCTCTGTATGAGCCTGGGTCCCCAGAATCTGGCCTAGAACTGGGGTTCAGTGCAGTTGGAACTGGGGCTCAGCACAGTCCAGAGCTTTTATCTCCTTCCCTTTAGGGAATGCCAGACTGGCACTCAGCCTCCCCCTCCTCTCCAGCTCCGTCCTCTCTAAGTGCGCAATGTGTCTCCATACCTTAGGTTTTTACAGCTCCTCTGATTTTCCTTCTGGTTTTCTCTTTCCTTCTCGTTGTAGAATTTCCAGTCAGTCAACTTTCCTATAGTTCTGGGTAATGTCCATTTTGTATTTTAGTTGTATTTTATTGAAATTGTTGTGTGAGGAGAGATGCAAATCAAAACAACAATGCGGTACCATTTCACACCTGTCAGAATGGCCAATATCAACAAATCAACAAACGACAAATGTTGGCGAGGTTGCGGAGAAAAAGGAACCCTAGTGCACTGCTGGTGGGAATGCAGCCTGGTGCAACCACTGTGGAGAACAGTGTGGAGTTTCCTCAAAAAACTGAAAATGGAACTCCCATTTGACCCAGAAATCCCACTCCTAGGACTATATCCCAAGAAGCTAGAAATACCAATCAGAAAGGATATATGCACCCCTATGTTCATAGCGGCACAATCTACAATGGCTAGAATTTGGAAACTGCCTAGGTGCCTGTCAGCAGATGATTGGATCAAAAAACTGTGGTACATCTACACAATAGAATACTATGCTGCCATAAAAAAGAAGGAATTCTCATCATTTGCAGCAATCTGGATGGAATTGGAGAATATCATGCTGAGTGAAATAAGCCAGTCAATGAAAGAGAAATACCACATGACCTCACTCATTTACGGATAATAAAGAACATTATAAACTGATGAACCAATAGATATAGAGACAGTAAAGCAACAAGCAGACTGTCAAATTACAGCAGGGAGGGTAAGGAGATCTGGGGGAGATAAGAGATCAACCGAAGGACTTGTATACATGAATATAAGTACAACCAATGGACACAAAACTCTGAGGAGGGAGGGTATGTATGGGAGGAGGGGGCAATGTTAAAATATGTACAGTTAATAATTTAAAAAAAAGAAAAAAAGAAATTGTTGTGTGAGGCTGCAGTTAGGTGTTACCTATGCCGCCATCTTGGATTCTCTTGTAGAAGTATATTTTGCAAATGGAAAAAGGTTGGCTCTTATTAAGCAGTAATAGCTACCCTGTTTCCCCGAAAATAAGACAGTGTCTTATATTAATTTTTGCTTCCAAAGATGCGCTAGGTCTTATTTTCAGGGGATGTGTTATTTTTCCATGAAGAAGAATATGGTACACATTTTTGTTAAAAGAAAATAAAGGAAAATTACCTGTATACGGTACAGTAGTTGTCAACACAAACCAGACAAGCTGTGAATCCTACAGTATCAAGAATTTACTCATTTATTCAATGACAATCATGTCATCATCTTCTAGAACATCATCATAACAATCTAATTCCTGAATTTCCTAGTGAATTTCTTGTGACTCCATTTCTTTCAGAATCAGTGGACCAAATCTCTCATGTTTAGCAATAGCACTGTCTTTAAAGGAGTACTTCTTGTCAAGGTAGCCTGCTCGCAGTGCATTTGCAATGCAACTGTCAGTGATTTTCTCCCACGAATTCTTTACCCAAGTCACAACTTCTTGCAGTTTAGGTTCCACAAATTTCCACACTAATTTCTCTCCATTCTATTTTCAATGTAGTCATTAATTTCCATGCACAAATTGTCTTTGAATGCCTTGTTTATTGCAATATCAAGAGTCTGGAGATAGGCCATCATTCCTGCGGGAATCGTTATCTGATCTATTTTTCTTTCGTGAAGAAATGTCTTCATGTCTTTAGCGTGGTGAGTGCTGGCTGCATCCCTGACTAGCAGACCTCTTTGGCTCCCTCACATAACAAGTGGCAGCATTAAATTGACCCACTTCCTTATAACTGCTTGTGTGGCCCAGGATTTTTCAGTTTCAAGAATAAAAACGCCCAAAACACATTCAATCTTTTCCTTCTTGCCCTTAGAAATGATTAAAGGTGGGATTTTAGTGCCATCCAGACGAATTGCCAAAATACAGGAAACACATGCACTTTCGTAAGCAGTGAAGGGAATGTACGCTAAGGAGGCACCCCGCTGTTCAATTGCTGTTTGAGATGATTGGCCCATAAACACTGCAGTTTCATCCATAGCAATCATGTTGGAAAGATTGTATTTAGAGAAGTCAGCATCATCAATAAAGGACTTGAATGCAAGTGCTTGCTTAATAACTTGAGTATCTTCCAAACTAAACAATATTGTAGATCTTCTTAAAGACAGTTCACTTTGCTGAAGGAAATTATCCAGCCAGTGTTGTGATGCTTTGAAGTCTTCGGGGGCTATGTCAAACTGTGGTGCCATTGCAAGGGCAAATTCTTGAATCTGAGCCCTATTCACAACCAAAGCCTTTGCTCTCCTGTCAACAACCCATTCACAGATCAGGTCTTCCAGCTCGGAAAATAATGGTTGCCGACCTGATCCACACTTGCGCTTTTTAGCATTTCCCTTGTCCACTTGTTCAATGAGGTTACCATACTCTGTTCGCCATTTTCACACCAATCGGATACTCAACATCTTCTCTTTGCAGAAAGCAGCAAGATTTTTGCCCCAAGAGTCTTCCACGATTCCTTTCTTGTACTCCACGGAGTAGCTTTTTCTTTTTGCGCTCATTTCTAGGGGTAAAAAAAAGGAATTGGGCTATCAAGGTGGGGGGAGGGGATCACTTAAAATGGCACAGGGGGGATCAGAAGGGGGAATCAAAATGGCACAGGAGAATCAGAGGGGGATTACCATTTTGATCCTCCTGTGTCATTTTGATTGCCCCCTCTGATGCTCCTGTGTCATTTTAAGTGATCCCCCTCCCCCCACCCCTGTGCCACTGAACACCTTCAGCAGACATCCCTCCTACCCCTTTATCAGACATTTACCCCCTTGGGCCTGCCTGGGGACTGTCACTGGGCTTGCTGGGGCCTGGATCTGGGCTGGAGCAGAGTCTGCCACTGACTGAGACCCTTCAGTTATCATGAGGGCGGCCGTGAGCATCAGGTAGTGTCACTAGAGACAGACCAGCACTCAGCACCTTTGCAGCGTCCTGTCCGCTCTAATCCTCCTGTTCTTCTACACGCATCTGCGAAAGTCTCCTCCTCTCTCGCACCCAGCGCTCACTGCTCACTCTGACCTCCGCTCCGCCTCCACACAGCAGTGACGTCAGGACTCCGTGTAATGTCACTGGTTGCTAGACGCCAGTCGGGCGGCCCTAGCGACCAGTTTACAGTAAATTAATTTTCATTCTGAGACAGAGCCTACGGGGGCCTTATTTTTTGGGGGGGGGATGCCTTATATTTCACTTAGAAGGAAACCTGTAAGTAGGTCTTATTTTCGGAGGATGTTTTATTTTCTGGGAAACATGGTAGTTACAATATGAATCCCCCAAATGCAAATATGTGAAGAGGATAAATTTGGAAAGTTTGATTATTTCTGGCTGCTGGGTATATAGATGATTTTTATTTTTTCATTTCTCTTATTTATGGTTTAACATTCTTCTGTAATGAATGTCTATTTCTTTTACAATAAGTTTTAAAAACTGGTAATTACATGAAGTTGAAAGGAGAGAAGAAAAGACAATTAATAAATTCTGAATTTACTGGAATTAAACTACTTGATCACTAATAAAGAAGCAAATCATAAAGTGCTAGCATTTACCTTGAATTAACTAAATTTAGTTTTTGCTACCAAAGGGACTGAGGCCTAAAACAGGAACTGACTTGAGTTATAGAAAATAAAGTTACAATTCAGACATACCCGTTTTTTAACTGTGAAATTTGTACCTGTTACAGATGTATACATATGTATAGAAAATATTTGGAAGGATATCCACTAAATTACACACACACACACACACACACACACACACACACACAAACGATTGATTTCAGAGAGAGAGAAAGGGAGAGGTAGATAGAAACATCAATGATGACAGAGAATCATTGAACAGCTGCCTCCTGCATGCCCCCCACTGGGGACCCAGCCTACCCCTTGGGCATGTGCCCTGACCAGTAATCAAACTGACTTTCTGGTTGCTGGGTTGATGCTCAACCATTGAGCCACACTGGCTGAACTCCACTCAATTTTAAAATGGTTCCCTTCAGCAGAGTGAGATTTGAGGGAGAGGGAAGACCATTTTTCTTTACAAAACTCTGTATTATTGGACTTGTTATAACGAGCATGCAAAAATCTAAGTACAATTAAAAAGCAAAAATGGTTATAACTATAGAGATATTTAGAAACACAAATAGAATCCATGGCTTGATACTAAATCATAATGCAAAATATGTATATCATGCTTATAACTGTATTTATGGATCTGTATGTGAGAGAGTACTGGATGGGAGGCCTGCATGGGAATACTCTATCATGAAAATAGTTGTTCAAGTTCATTCATTTTTTCCACAAATGTTTATTGAGCACCTACTAGGCGAGGCACATAGCCCTGTACCAGGCACTTGGGAATCAGTAAGAAATCACATCACAAAAGATATGTCAAAAGGGGTGCTTTAGGTTCCAGTTTTCAAACAGGGTAAAAAAACAAAACAAAACAAAACAAAAACAAACCAAAAACAAACAAAAAAATAACAGCCTGCAAATCTATCCAGAGTCCTGGCAAGATTCTATTAAATGGATGATGTAATGAACTCCAAAGTTTAGCAGTAACTCCTCTTGGATTCAGTGTTAAGTCAGCTCAATATATTTAGAAAAAATGCAACAAGGGTGGTTTAGGAACTTTTAAGTCTAATTGTTAGAGGCAGAAATAGACTAGTGGGGACTAGCTATAATTACAAAAAACAAAAACAAAACATTTCATCATGCTCTGTTAACCGCGACGGTTCTATTCTGATTAGAAAAAGCACATTCTAACCTGGCTGAGAGCTGTACACCCTGGGACATGGGAGCTCACATCGGAATGCAATCCATCCTCCTTTTCCCAGAGCTGCCTATCATTCTGGAAATATTTACAACCTGGTAGTCCCCGAGGTATAACGGTCACAGGCAACCCCAGCCCCACTGCCTGCAACTATGACACCTTGTCTACTTTCCCATGCCTGAAATTCTTACTTTCACCTAACTTTTGTCCTTCTACGCAATATAAGCAGCTGGCTTATGGGGAGGGGAGGGCAGATTTGTGGAAGACCTGCTGCTCTCCCATCCTGCTGGCGCTCGCTCATATCTGATTCAACCCTGTCCGCTTAACTGGCTCACGCAGTGACAGGCCCCGACCCCGTGGTTGCCCAGTCACATACGTCCCCCTCGGGAGATGGGCGTCCAGCCTGCAGGGCTTTCTAGTCGCGTCGCCGCCCGCAAACCTCTCTGCAGCCCGCAGTGCGCGCGGGGAAGGCGGCTTTGAGTCCTCTCACCCTCTTTCTCTTCATACTCGAGGAAGGTCCGCGAGGCGCAGCGAGAAAGCAGGTGATGAACAAAAGGTAACTCTCCTCTGGCACTGCCACAGAGTTCTCAACACCCCAACGGTCAGCACGGCCTTCATCATTTCTGAACTGCTTCTCGCCGGGAGACGCTGTCCGGAGCGGAGCGCCGCAGCCTCCTCCAGAGGCAGGTCCCGCGGGGGGCGCTGGCGGACGTCCGGTGGGGAAAGGGGATCAGAGGCGGCGGCAGGCCCCGCCCCACTCCCGCCCGCCCCGCCCACATCCTGCCCCGCCCCGCCCACATCCCGCCCACGTCCCGCGGAGCCGCCGTCCCGCCGTCGACACTCGCGACAGGCTGAGGCTCGTGACGCATGCGCCCTCTCCCCGCGCCGCGGGCCGGGAAGCCTCCGCGGCTCTCGCCACGCTCCGCTCCGCCCCTCCTGGCGCGGCAGCACCTGAGCCCCGCTCTGTGCCCGCCCGGCCCCCGCCGCGTCCACACCAGGCCGCCAGTCTGTGCACAGTTACTGTGGAACCACCGCAGGCCCTGCAGGCCCTCTCACGCTCCCGTGCCGGCCGTGGTGATGGGCAGGGGCTGTGGGTAGAGAAGGCGGGAAGAGGGGAGGCGGCGGTTGCCTTGGGCTCACTTCCGGAGGAGAGCGGAAGTGGCCGCGGTGGATGGGGAGGGCGGGGAGGAGCGCGAGCGGAGGGCCGGGCTGCCGAGGGTCGAGGGGGTGGGGCCTGGGCCGGCCTGGGGGACCGGGAATGGGGCCTGTTGTCGGACCCGGGGCGGGACGCGGCTTCCTGCCGGGACTGGTCGGGCGGGATTGAGGTAACGACCCGCGCAGATAGGGCGAGGGTCGTACCGACAGTGGAGGGGCGGGGGTCGGTCTAGGGAGGGTCGCTGTCACCCCCTTTCCGGTGACCCCAGAGCCCCGCGTTTCCGAGAAGAGGAGTGGGAAGAGTTAAGTTCTTGGCGAGGGGTGTGAGGGGGTCTTGTGGACGCCACGCCCCTGCAGGAAGGAAATAAGTGTGTGTGTGTGTGTGTGTGTGTGTGTGTGTGTTTAGGAATAAACTTGGAGGGGAGGAGCGGGCGGGTGGGCCCGGACTGAGGAATGGGAACCCTGTGGGTTTCCTGCAGGCTGGGGCGGGCCTCAAACACTCTTGGGAGTGGCCCCGGGAAGGAGTTGTCAGCGATTAGGAACTACGTCCCTGGCACAGTTTTGGAAGCAGAGGGGGAGGTGAGGGTGAAGGGTCTGTTGCAAAGAATGCATGTGGAAGGTCTGGATGGACGTAGTTCCTCGAGGAGAGCTGGCGATTAGAGCACCGAACCCCTTAAGGAGCTTGGGAGATGTAGGGCGATTAGCGCAGCACCAACAAGACGGACAGGAGGGACGTGTTCCTTCCCACGTTTCTTAGAAGACAATCTCCATACACCGTCAGTGCTTCTGGCTGCTTTTCTGTTGTGAGAGCAGGTGCAGTCCTTTATCCTGAGCCGTACTGATGGGGTGACAGTGGGGTCGAATGTGAGTGAAAAAGATACGTTGTGTATCTTGAATGTGTAAGGATGGGCTTTTCATGGTAGAGCATAATAAAGGGCTCTAATTTGTTAGGTAGGAAGTCTTAGGAATCCATTTGGGAATAGAATAGATTAGAAAGTGCCGTAATGTTTAAATATTCCACAGGTTAACACAGAAGTCAGCCTCCTGGGCCATGCCGGTTCTAAGGCCTGTTTTTCCTCACGAGCCCCAGCGGAAGACAGACGGGCCAGTCTTCACGGTGGATGACTTCCCCTCACTGAGCAAGAGATGGGATAGCACCTGGGCTCTGCCTGTCACCAGAACCTGGGCTTACTAAGCCAGCTGAATGAAGGGCTATAACAGCCGCCTGGGAGGGACACTGAAGCCTGCAGTGGGGGGGGAGGGGTCTGGACATGCCCCTTCCCCCCCAGACTCCTCCCCCTCAAAGTACACTCAGCCATGGACTTTGGACTCGGATAAGAGGAGAGAAGCTGCACTTTGTTTGGTGCCTCTGGTTTGGGATTCTCAGTTTTGGAAATGGAGTGCTGGATGGGGTTTGATGATCTCCAGGGGAGCAGCTAAGAGAAGAGAAGAAAGGTAAGGTTCCTGTCTCCTTTTCCACTGTGTGTCTTGCTGCTCCTTGCAGAAAGTGTGGAGTGGGCCAAGTCTGGATGCTGCCGTTCGGGAAGTGCCCCGAGGGCCCTTGCCCCGCTGGGTAACAGGAAGCCTACCTCTCCCTCACTCTCGGAGTGCAGGCCTGTTCCCAGCCTCTCCTCCGGAGGAAGGAGGACCTGTAAGGGGTTGTGAGCAATAGCAATTATGAGGTTAGGCCAAGGAGAACATGGAAAGAATTGAGCCTCTGAAGGGAGGTTGGGTTAGATTCCCTGTAAGGGTCTTTACAACACTGCGATAGTAGGATTCCCAGTCAGTTGGGGCCAAACTAAGAGGCTGGTGTGCAGCACCCAGGCAGAGGCAGGCTGTTACGTTTTGAGGAGCTGAGGAGAACTGCCTTGAGAGAGTGGGTTGGAGATGGTCTATGTAACCTCCTTCCTCGACAAGGGAGTTTAGGCTATGAAAACTCATGGAAAGATCAGAGCAACAGATAGGCATCAGTAGGATTTGTGTTCTAGCTCTTGCTCTCTTATTGTACAACCCTAGATACATATGGGTTTTTTTAAAATTTATTTTTTTAAATACATTTTTTTGATTTTTTACAGAGAGGAAGGGAGAGATACAGAGTTAGAAACATTGATGAGAGAGTCATTGATCAGCTGCCTCTTGCACGCCCCCTACTGGGGATGTGCCTGCAACCAAGGTACATGCCCTTGACCAGAATCGAACCTGGGACCTTTCAGTCCGCAGGCCGAGGCTCTATCCACTGAGCCAAACCAGTTTCAACTAGATACATATGTTGGTTCATCTCTGCCATGCTCTCTTCACCTGCAACATGGGAATAACTAGCTTTCCAAGTCCCTCTCCGGTTATTACAAGGAGCAAAGGAAATGATAGATTTTGACAAGTATCCAGGGCATGTACTTATTTATAACACAGTAACATGGACATAGATTGATATGCTTGTATAACTGTCACATAGAGAAAAGCTCTGTTCTTTTACTGAATTAGTGTGCTGGCACAGCCCTAATGGCCTCAATTAAAAGCCTACCCTGAATTTGTCTCATCTTGTTGTTATTAAATAATCCCTGGGGTCATCAAGTTATGGAAAGGTATATGGGTCCAAGAACTTAGATGGAGGGATTCTAGCCCTCAGGGTTCTCCAGCCAAAGTGTACTGTGCCTCTTCAAGAGCGGGGAGGAATGTTTTAAGTCCCAAAGCCTCTAGGGCCAGGTGTCTGGTTGGGAGATGGAGCCTTTTTTCTTGGAGTGAGCACTGGGCCTTTCCTTCCTAGTCTTCTCTCCTGCCCTTTAAGATGACAGTTTTTTTCTAACTGCCATCTCTTAGCGCTTTACATTCTCGAAGGCCCTGTACCCACCTAATGAAGACCTTCTCACCTCCTGCCTGTTCCTTCTTGGAACTCCCATTTCCCTGGGCCAAGATGCTTTTCTCAGTGACAGCAAAGGAGAAAGTATTGGGAGAAAGGAGAGACATTGGGAATTTTGATAGACAGTGTGGTATAGTGGCCTGGGTGATGGGCAGGAAGCTCGGCTTCAGGCATCCCTCTACTAGAGAATTCTCCATCTAACTAGCTGTGTAAACATCTGGGCCTCACATTCAGTGGCACAATAATATGGGAATTTGCTGAAAATCCTGAACCTGTGATTCAGTTTCTTTTTACCCCCTCCTTCCTTCCCGGCCACAGGAGTCCCTGACTTCCCTAATGGCCCGAGGGCGGGGCCAGCAGGTCTGGGTGGAGTCCCTGGTCCTGAGTTGTTCTCCTTCTGTGGTCTGATGCCTGGGGGAGCTCTCTTTGAGCCCAGGTTTCTATTATAGACGGTCCAGATTTCAGGAAGGGATGCCATCTCTCCCAGCTTCACCCAGCAAATTCTTGTGTTGGTTACTGCTTAGAACTGGGATCACAACAGTCCCTCGGGTAGATGTGGTTCCCAGGATGCCTCTGTGCCCTGTGAGTACTTGGGAACACGTGAAGTACCATGGGGTTGTGTGTATTCACGTAGTGCTTACATCATATGAAGTGTCCAGGCTGTTGTGCTGTGTCAGTTCTTATCACCATTTGTGAGGAGGAAAGAGGGGTTATTTCCCTAGTTTGATGTGTGAAAGGAAGCTGCAGAAGCTCTGATCAAGAAAGCTTGCCTGAGTATGGAATGGCAGGCCTGTGAGTGCCTGCCCAATACTGTGCTGCTTCTATAGCATCTGACCTGCCAAGGGCCGTCTGGATTCTGCTGTGAATCCCCAGGGAGGGGAACTTGGCCATACAGCCTCTGTGGTAAGATTTCTTCTTTGGGGTAAGCCAGAATTCCTCTCCCCTATCATTTCTATAGAAAGCACTAGTCCTGCCCTCTGCCTGACCCTTCCACAAGAGTGTCCCCACAGGACAGCCATCGGCCTTCTCACAGAGGCACCAGGAAGGCCGATTGGCCCCAGGACCAGTGACAGATTTGACCAAATGTGAGTGTGTGTTAACTTATTTATATCCTTTTTTCCAAAAGGAATTGTAGGTAGCTAATGAAAAGCTCCACTTCACACACATTGCTCAATAGTGATGGTGTTAATCTTTTCTCATTTCTTTGATCTTGAGGAGCTGAGTTTCTGGGTCTCCATGGGGAGTGGGAAATATTGGGAAGAAGGAAGGGGGAAATAGAAGTAACATTGATTTAAAATATGTCTTTTACTTCTGATGGTTTCAAGCCAAGATCTGTTTGAAGTTCAGAGCATGAATTCTTTCCAAATTGTAAAAAATTCAGGTTTTCTTGGGCATGATTTGAGGAGGGCAGTTTCCTGAAATAATTTTCACTTCCTTCACCTTATTCCTCCAGTCATTGTTTAGAAGTGGTAGGGGTGAACAGGATATAGTATTGCCCCTTCTGTGCTCTTAATCTATAAGCAGATCCTTCTAGTCCTTCCATTTTCACATAATCAATTCTGAGTTTCATCCCTGAAATCAGACTCCTTGTTTCTTCTGTCCTTATTCCCCCCAAACCCCGCCCCATGAACCTCCATCAGCCCATTTCAATTGTCTAACAGTCTTTTCTGTCTGGGACAGTCCTCTTGCACTTGGCTGGTTTCTACTTAGGTCCTCCTGTGAGCCTTGGAATGTAAACAAAGGACAGTAGTGCTGAGGTATGAGTGTTGGTGTGCAGACAGTGCTCCGTATTATTCCCCATTGAACTTCCTTAGATGGAGAAGAACTATTGTTAGAGGTGGGACTCTGACATCGCATGGGTTGGTGGGTCTCCCCACCTTTCAGCATCCCGCTATATCCTTTGTCCTGAAGTGGTTTTAGCTACTGATATCTTGGATCTACAAACCATTGTTTCCCAACTTTTTACACTTTTATGAAACTACTAGAGACCTGGTGCATGAAAATTCATGCGTGGAGTGGGGGTCCTTCAGCCTGGCCTGCCCCCTCTCACAGTCCAGGAGCCCTCAGGGGATGTCCTATGATGTCCTAAGCCACAATCTGGCCTCCCTCTGAGGGAGGCAACTGGCCGATCAGGGAAAGGCAATGCCCCCATCATGCCTCTGCTGCTGCCACTGCCGGCCACTGAAGCTGCCTCAGCCTTGGCCCTCACAGCCGCTGCAGCTTGCCTGAGCCTCATCCTGGACCTTGTTGCCTGAGCCTTGGGCCCTCACAGTGGCAGCCACCCTCTGTGGCTTGCCTGAGCCTGGAGCTGCTGCTTTGTCTGGAAGACATCTGCCCTAATTAGCATATTACCCTTTTATTAGTATAGATTCCTTTCCCTCTTGTTCTGACATGGAGTGTGAGTGTGTAGACCTCCCCTGACCCTTACAGGAGGAAGAGCTTAGAGAAGGCAGAGGTGCAGACATTGGCCACTGGCTGGCACATGAGCATGGGCTCACATCTCCTGCCATAGTCCACAGTCAGCTAAGCTGGAGACCGGGGACACACACACACACTTCAGCCTCACTGCTGTGTCAGCTCTTCTCTCACTCTGCTCTCTCAGGGCTGAGCTCGAACTTCTACCAAGATTTCCCTGCTGCCCACTCGGCACCCGTCATGCTAGCACATAGACATCTCAGAGAGCACTGCGTGAAAGGTGCGTGAGGACTCCAGCTTCGGAGGCAGGGGTGCCTGGGTCCAAAACTCAGCCAGGGCTCAACGAGGTCTCATGCCCTTCATCATTTGGCACTTTCACCCTGAGCCTCAAATTCCTCATCTGTGGAACCGGATGATAATGCAGAGCTGCTAGGAGGGTTAAAGGAGAGAGGCTGAGGGAGGGGTCTGGCCTGTGGAGGCCTCTGTGGACTTTTGTTTTAGCACCTCTAGTCCAGGTAGGGGCCTTTAGAACCCTGCAAAATCCACGTTTCATGCGAAGTAGTCAGTGAGTAACCAGCACCACAAAGGTCAGCCTGCTCTGCCCTGCACCGCAGGGAGGGAAGCGGCTGGGGAGGGGAGGGCCGGTGCAATATGTGCTGACCACATGTTAGGGCTGGCCCTGGACTGGCCCTTCTCAGGAAAGTCTACTGAGCAGTCAGCACTCAGCTCCCCTCCCTCACTTCTCATGTCAGATATAGGCATGTAGGCTTTTCTGGATCTGCCTCCTACCCCCTTTCACAGGGCTCTCACAAAATCCTGTGACTGAGTCCTTTCCTCCCTAGGTGGTGGGTGGTTCTACCTTAGGGACATGTCTGTCTCTGCTTTCACTCAAACTGACAATCCCCGCCAAAAAGAAAGAACGAACCACAATGGGCCCTCTCCTGCTTTGGGCTACAGGTGTCATACACCCCTCCCCCTTCCCGTTTGGCACCCTGTGGTTCTAACATTGTATGAGGGCCTCTGCTGTCCCTCGCTTCTTCCCGGATGCCCCCAGACTATTGGCCTAGGGTTTGGCAAACGCACTACCTAGCACTGCCCCGCATGTCGGGCAGGGCTCTGCTCCCCAACTCCGGGGCTGGGGAGGGAGAGGCGGGAGAAGTCCGGCCTGGAGGGCTCGAGGGTGTCGCTGGGGTCGGGTAGCGACCGGTGCAGCTGCATTTGCGAGCTGGGAAGGCCCAATGCTGACAGCTGCCTCCAAGCAAGCGCCTCCCGGAATTGGGGCCCCGGGGAACCGGCGGGCGGCGAGAAGGGGCGGGGAGGAGCGGCCTGGGCGAGGCGGGCGGCCGGCCCCGCCCCCGGGCCGCCCCGCCCCGGACCGCCCCCGGGAAGGGCCACGTTGCCCGTCGGCGGCCGGGCAGGCGGAAGGCGCCGGGCGCCAGGCTCGCTCCCGCACCCCCCGGCGGGCCGAGCTGCGGACGGGAAGTTGGGAGGACCTGGTGAGTGGGGCCGGGACGCCGGCGTTCGGCAGCTCCGGAGCTTGTCCCGGGAGGTGACGGGGTCCGAGCGGGGGCGGCCCCCGGGAGCGGAGCGGGCGCCTCTGGGCGCCGTCCCGGCCGGAGCAGCTGCCCCTTTCCGAGCCTCCGTGGCCCCGACAGCTCCGGCGCTCGGGCGCGGCCGCCGCCCTCCGGCTGGAAGCCGCCGTGTTCCGCTTTGGGAGTGCGGCCTCCACTGCGGGACGGAGGCGGATGTGAAACTCGGTCGCAGGCGCCCGTGGGTGCGGGCCGGGGAGGTGGGGTCGCCGCCGGGGAGGGTTTGGGGAGCCAGAATGCGAGGTGGCCTTTCCCAAACCCGCCCCAGCGTCCTGTCCACAAGTTACAGGGGTTCTTTCTTCTCAGCCGTAAGGAAGAATTAACTTAAGGTGAAAATATGTAAATTGGCGAGAAAACTTTTTCCCTGTTTGCTGCTGGGTGTAGAGTAGGGGCTCCTGAGGTCCCATCTTGTAAACTGGAGCGGGAGGGACCGTGCAGGCTGGTTTGCATCTCCATCGAGCAGGCAGCGAAGCCCAGGGCGAGGCTCCCCCTGGGTTAACCCTTGCCCCTGTGATGTGTTTAATTAGTCTTGCTTTAGAACAGTGATTTTCAATCTTCTTCCATCTCATGGCACACATAAACTAATTTCCAAAAATGTTTATGATCTGACAAAAAAAGTAGGTATAACTTTGGTTCATTCACACCACATGGTTATTGTTGTGGTGGCTGTTGTCCTTTTTGTATTTGACAATTTAAAGAAAAGAGGTCAGTGCCTCTGACTACATAGCGAGGTATTGCATGTGTTAAAAATTTTTGCAGCGCACTTCTGAATATGCAGCCTTTTCTCTTAGATGTCATATCCACCAGGACCTGCCTCCCAGGGTGAATCATTGCTGCTGACCCCATTCCTGGAGACCAGTGAGCTCTGGGTCCCCACTTCTGTGCCCTTATGGCTAGAACGCATTGTCTAACCTCAGTGCATCTGTGACAGTCAACTCACTTTCTCTTCATCAGCGGAGATCAGGGACATTGATGATCCAAATCAACCCTCTCTTCAGTGAGGGAACCAGGTCACAAGGGGTCAAGTGACTTGCCCAGGTTACCTGTTTGCTGGTGCTGGATGGCCTGAATCCCCGGCCTTCAGGCTTTTACTGGGCTAGACAGTGGTGGGCAAATTGTGGCTCGCAAGCCACATGCGGCTCTTTGGCCCCCGAGTGTGGCTATTCCACAAAATAACACGGCCTGGGCGAGTCTAGTTTGAAGAAGTGGCATTAGAAGAAGTTTAAGTTTAAAAAATTCTGCTCTCAAAAGAAATTTCAATCGTTGTCCTGTTGACATTTGGCTCTGTTAGAGTTTGCCGACCACTAGGCTAGCATCGTACTTCTCCCTAGCCTTTTCTTTTCCAGGATAATAACCAGCACCCTTTCTGTCCTAGGTCTTATTTTCTAAGCCCTTGAATTATTTAGTGTGTCTTCTCTGACTCCCTTTCAGTTCTTCCATCCTTCTGAAATTATGGAGCCTGGTATGTGATACAGGAGTCTAGTGGATGTCTAATAATGAACAAGAAGTAATTCATTACCTGTGCCATGTTCTCTGTTTTCTGAATATTTTAGGTAGTTTTTTTTTGTTGTTGTTGTTGTTTTTAGATACTTTTTTTGATTTCAGAGAGGAAGGGAGAGGGAGAGAAATAGAAACATCAATGATGAGAGAGAATCATTGATGGGCTGCCTCTTGCATGTCCCCTACTAGGGATTGAGCCCACAACCAAGGCATGTGCCCTTGACTGGAATCAAACCCGGGACCCTTGAATCCACAGGCTGATGCTCTGTCCACTGAGCCAAACCGTCTAGGGCTAGGAAGTGCTTTTTAACATACTAAGCAAGGCAGAAATAGAAGGGAAAGTCTGTCATATTCCTTCAACTCCTCTACTTTTAAAAAACTAAATCTGACTTCTCCATTATTGCTTACAATGGGAAGTTGACTGTCTGGGGTTCTCTTGCTATTTGAGAAACATAGATGGAGAATGCCATGGAACTAGAGTGTTAGAAAGGGATCTCAGCTCCTAGGCTACCCTTCAGATGAAGAAATGGAGACTCGTAGGGGATGGTGGGGCTTGCCCAGTGCTTCCTGGCTTTGGCTGAGGGTTTTATGAACTAAAAAGGCTCCCACTGCAGGTGTCTTTGTACTTGGTGTGGATCAGCTATGTTACTTCTCTAAAGAAAAACTCTAGCAAGTCAAAAACAGTTTTGAGTCTGTGCCTTGCAGACAAGTGTCATTAAGAACAGAACATGAGAGACTCAAGCCAGTGTTATAGACAGTTGATCTATTTTAGAAAGGAAGGTGTGGCAGATTGTATTTTCCCAGAATGGCACACCCATAAATATCTCATTGCACGTGTTACCGTTAGACTTGTCCTCCTGCCACCCCGTGTTGGGGTTTGTGGTTCTCCCCCTTTGAATGTGGACAGGGACTTGTGATTCTGACTTGTGAGTAAGGCAGACATGCTCCAAGGCTGGATCCTGAAAAGGATCCTTAGCTTGCTGTCTTTCTTGGGACGCTCACCTTTGGAACTCAGCCATCATGTTCAGAGGAAGCCGAGGGCACATGGAGAGGCCTGTGGAGGGTTCCAGCCTGTGCTCCAAGCTGCTATCTCAGCCAACTCCAACTTCAACCTGCAGATGTGTGAGAATGAGCATTTAGGGGAGCCCGTCCCCAGCTTTTGAGTTTTCTAGCTGAGGTCTCAGACATTGGGGAGCAGAGGCAGGTTATCCCCTGTGTCCCACTGTCCAAATTCCTGACCGATGGACACTGTGAGAGGGAATACATGATTGCTCTTGTTTTAAGCCAGTCGGTGTTTCCATTCAGCAGTAGATATCTAATAAGGAAGGGATGTGAGTAGACGCAGGCCTTCAGAGTTTGGATGTGGGGCCTGAGCACAGAGGCAAGAAGAACTCGTGCCCTGCTTGTCAAGGGCATAAATTCTGTTTTACTCATTATATTGGTTACTTTTTGCCTCATAATGAATCATCCCAAAACTTAGAAACAACAGAATCATTTTATTCCTACCTCAGCTACGTGGTTCTTGCTCCTGGTCTTTGGTGAAGTTGCAGTCAGATGTGGCTGAGCTGGGATCATCTGAAAGGCTTCCTCCATGTCTAATCAACTGGAACACCTAAAGGTGTCCTGTCCATGTGGCTTGGACTTCCTCTTGCATTGGTGGCTGGGGGTCACAAGCAAGCATCTCAGGAGTACCAGGTGGAAACTGTGGCCTTCTTGTAAGGTGACCAGATAGTCCCACTTTTGGTGGGACAATCTGATTTTTAACAATTTTCCCCGCGTACCACAGCGTTTTAAAAAAGAACCTTTCCAAAAATCGGGACTGTCCCGCCAAAAGTGGGACAATCTGGCCGAAACCGGTTTGGCTCAGTGGTAGAGCGTCGGTCTGCGGACTGAAAGGTCCCAGGTTCGATTCCGGTCAAGGGCATGTACCTGGGTTGCGGGCACATCTCCAGTAGGGGGTGTGTGCAAGAGGCAGCTGGTCGATGTTTCTCTCTCATCGACGTTTCTAGCTCTCTCTCTCTCTCCCTTCCTCTCTGTAAAAAATCAATTAAAAAAAAGTGGGACAATCTGGTCACCTTACCTTCATGGCTAGTTTCACAGTCACATGTCAAAGGGAGGAAACACAGGCCCTCTCCCCCTCCCCCCTCCCGCTGGCGGGAGGACAGTCCTCACTGACATGGGATTGGTCATAGTCATCCTTGGGAATGTAATCCTCCACTCATGCTGCTGGTTTGTTTTATTGCTCCTTGGTGTATTTAATAATGCAGGCAGACCTCCTTCCAACTACTTGTATTTTATACGTGTGCCACGCTGTGATAGGCTTAGAAGTCATAGAGCCTCTTTCCAATGGAGCCAGGGAGGGCACGGCCACAGGTTCTGTCTATTATAGTGTGGTGGACAAACACAGATGTGGAGAGAGTGTGGTGGGAGTCTAGTTGAGGGAAGATTTGGTTCTGCCAGGAATGTTACAGAAGGACTTACGTGGATGGGCTGTAAAGATGTGTGAGTGCTTGCAAGTGGGGAGCACTTCATAGAGGAGCCAGCAGAGCAAAGACACAGGAGCGCACAAGCATCAGGGGGGGTGGGGGGGATAAATAAGTCAGAGGATGGGGTTCGTGGGATTGTGGGTGGAGGCAAGTTTGAAAAGGGATGTTTGAGACAGTTTGTTGTGGAGACTGTGTGTCATAATATTAAGTTTGAGTTTTATTCTGCAAGCAGTGACAGCCTCGGGGTTTTTGTTGTTGTTAATCCTCATCTGAGGATATTTTTTCATTGATTTTTAGAGAGTAGAAGGGAGGGGCAGAGACAGAGAGAGAGAGAAACATAGATGTGAGAGAGACACATTAATTGGTTGCCTCCCACACGAGCCCCCACCAGGGTCAGGGCTCGAGCCTGCAAATGAGGTATATGCCTTTGATGGGACTTGAACCTGGGACCCTTCAGTTCAAGGGTCAATACTCTTATCACCTGAGACAGCCTTGTGATTTTCAAAATAGGTTAGTGCTGTGACCAGGCATGCACTTTTAGAAGGAGGTTCGTCCTTTGGGGGTCTTGGCTTAGAGGGAAACAAGGTTAGTGATAGATAGGCCAGCTGAGAGGTGGCCTATCTATATAATTCACTAATTCAGTTTTAAAATAATATTTTATGCCCTAGACAGTTTGACTCAGTGGCTAGAGTGTCAGCCTGCAGACTGAAGGGTCCCAGGTTTGATTCTGGTCATGGGCATGTACCTTGGTCGCAGGCTTGATCCCTGGCCCAGGTCCGGGGCATATGTGGGAGACAACCAATCGATGTGTCTCTCTCACATCGATGTTTCTCTCTCTCTGTCTCTCCTCCTCCCTTCCACTCTGTCTAAAAATCAGTGGAAAAAATATCCTCCGGTGAGGGTTACAACAAAAAATAATATCTATATATATAAAAGCCTAAGTGACTGTTATGACCAGACAACAGGCCCATAACTATGATGTGCACTGACCACCAGGGGGCAGACACAACCTCCCTCTGCTGGCTAACTTTCCTTGGTCCCTCCCCCCTGGACCGGATAGATCAGCCTGATCGGGACTGGGTGAGGCAGCCCCGATCTCTGGGCAGGCTGAGGGACCTCACCCATGCATGAATTTGTGCACCAGGCCTCTAGTTTTATAATATGGAAAAACAGTTCAGATTAAAGGGTTTGAGGCCTTCAAATAGGATGATGGCAGTGAGTACTGTCTCTTTCATTTTCATAATTTTGAAATTCTTGAGACTGGATGTGTTCCAAAATTTAGAATATTTTGGATTTTAAAAAGATGATCTGAGCCCTACCCAATATGCCTCAGTGGATAGAACATCGACCTGCGGACTAAAGATTCTGGTCAAGAGCATATACCTGATTTGCTGGCTCAATCCCCAGTAGGGTGTGTAGGAGGCAACCGATCAATGATTCTCTCATCATTGATGTTTCTCTCTCTCTCTCCCTCACTCTCTCTCTGAAATCAATAAAAACATATTAAGTTAAAAAAAAAAAAAAATCTGAGAACCACAGGATTTTACTTATATGTGGGATATAAAACTGAAACTCATGGACACACAGTGTGGTGGTTGCTAGTGGCAAGGGAGGGGGTGAAGTGGGCATAGTATATGGTGACAGAAGATGATTTGACTTTGGGTGATGGACACAGAGCATAATATATAGATCTTGTATCAGAAATCTACACCTGAAACCCATGTGATCCTATTAACCAATGTCACCCCCATGTATGTAAATAAATAAATAAATAAATAAATAAATAATGATCTGGTGCATTTATGATGTAGTGTAATGTCTGGAGCAGCACACCATAATCCAACATATTTATTTCTGTAGCAAAATGCATGACTAGTCACACTAAGTGGGATTAATAAAGACTATCAATAGCCTCACATTAGATCAGATCAGATTTCACCAAATGAAGGTAAGTTGGATTTTACTGCCAAATGAGTGTAGAAAACTTCGGTTTTTTAGCTCCTTGTGGACTTGGGAATTGCAGTTAAAGGATTGTGGGTTTGTGGCCAGTTTTTAGGTCATAGGCATAGCTCCTGAATGTTGAGGACCCAGCACAGCAGTTTGGCACACCGGGCAGCTGATCCTCACCCCCAAGTAGCTTGTAGCCAGAGGAGATCTGACATGTGTTAGACATCCGGAAAGTTGTCCTGGTAGATGATACGAGCCAGAGCGCACGAGGCGAAGACAAGGAAGAGCAGATCAGGCATCAGGCACACGCAGAGGCCCCGAGTGGGCGCGGGTGTTTGGGGCCTGGAAGGAAGCTAGCAGAGTGGAGCAAAGGAGCCGCAGACGGGACAATGAGTGACTGACTGGTGTGTATATCGTCAGGTGCCAGGCACTGTTCTGAACACCTGATATGGATTTTCTCACCCAATCCTCAGCAGTCCAATGGGGTATTTGATGAGGGGAGGAAATTGAGTCTCTGAGATGTGAAGAAATGTGGCCCCAGGCTCTCTGGCTTGCCCTTGTTACTCGCATATCTTTCTGATGGTTCCGAGCAGTGCTTCCTGGAGGAGTATGTGGCCAAAAGTCTGGCCTTCTGGGCTTGCTCATCTCTAGGGCACAGCCAGCTACTAGGAGAGAGGGCAGTCTTGCTCTGGAGAATATGTGGACAAGCAGGAGGGAACGGCACTGGGACTGTGGAACAGCCTGTGTGGGAAGCTGAGAGGTCTGGGGAAGGGTGTGCCGCGTTCTTTTATGGCAAGAGGAACAAGTCTGTTTGGGAAGTTAGAGAAAGGGGTCCTGGGCCGGCGAACAAGGGCCAGCGTGCTAAGGCGGAGGCCTGGCTGCACTGTGGCAGCTGTTTCCTGTTGGCCGTGGGGCCACTGTCATGTTTACGGACTTGCTAAGAATTTGGTCTGCTGAGGGCCTTCAGAAACTGCTTTGATCTGCATGGTGAAGGTCCGAACATGGACCACATCCTTACTGGGGCGGAGGCACACGCAGGGGCGGGGGAGAAACTGGAAATCCATGTGTCTGCCTGATTGGTGTATGATCACTGATAAAACAGGAAGTTAAAGACCCTGTGCAATGGACGGTGGTTTCTGAGAAGACTGGTGGTGTGGAGCCGTAGGGGATGGTTTCTGGGAGGAGACAGGTGGTTTGGTGCTGGCAGGCGCTGAGGGAGCCTCCAGGTCCCTTTAGAGCAGTGGTTCTCAGCTTTTCTGACGCCACGATTTAGTACAGCTCCTCATGTGGTGGTGACCCCCAACCATAAAATCATTTTTGTTGCTACTTCATAACTGTAATTTTGCTACTGTTATGAATCGTAATGTAAATATCTGTGTTTTCCAATGGTCGTAGGCGACCCACAGATTGAGAACCCTTAGCAGGATCGCCTAAGAGCCCTGGCGTGCCTGCCTCCTGCTTTTCGCCTTTTCCTGGAATACCCCTCACCCCACCCATGCTGCCGCATGCCTTTGTGGTGATGGCTGCTGTTCTGTCTTCTCTCCTAGGCGCTTGCTGCTTCCTAATCCCAAAGCCTGGAGGACACATCCCTAGAAGGGCGGGCGTGAGACCGGCCAGCAGGGCCGCTTGAGCGCCCCCTCGTGGCTCCCCGCGGGGGCCAGGATGCTGAAGAAGCAGCCTGCAGGTCTTGTGCTGTGGGGCGCCATCCTCTTCGTGGCCTGGAACGCCCTGCTGCTGCTCTTCTTCTGGACGCGCCCCGTGCCCAGCCGGCTGCCCTCGGACGGCGCTCTGGATGACGACCCCACCAGGCTCACCCGCGAGGTGATCCGCCTGGCCGAGGACACCGAGGTGGAGCTGGAGCGGCAGCGGGGGCTGCTGCAGCAGATCTGGGAGCACTCTGTGCGGCGTGGCCAGCGGCGGAGGGTGCCCACTGCGGGCCCACCTGTGCCGCCACAGGGGCCCGTGACCTTGCCGCCAGCTGTGATCCCCGTCCTGGTTATCGCCTGTGACCGCAGCACCGTCCGGCGCTGTCTGGACAAGCTGCTGCACTATCGGCCCTCGGCCGAGCGCTTCCCTGTCATCGTCAGCCAGGACTGCGGGCACGAGGAGACAGCTCAGGTGATAGCCTCCTATGGCAGCGCCATTACCCACATCCGACAGCCCGACCTGAGCACTATCGCGGTGCCCCCCGAGCACCGCAAGTTCCAGGGCTACTACAAGATCGCGCGCCACTACCGCTGGGCCCTGGGCCAGGTCTTCCACAGGTTCAAGTTCCCCGCGGCCGTGGTGGTGGAGGATGACCTGGAGGTGGCCCCGGACTTCTTCGAGTACTTCCAGGCCACGTACCCGCTGCTGAGGGCCGACCCCTCGCTGTGGTGTGTGTCTGCCTGGAACGACAACGGCAAGGAGCAGATGGTGGACGCGAGCCGGCCCGAGCTGCTCTACCGCACCGACTTCTTCCCCGGCCTGGGCTGGCTGCTGCTGGCCGAGCTGTGGGCCGAGCTGGAGCCCAAGTGGCCCAAGGCCTTCTGGGACGACTGGATGCGGCGGCCTGAGCAGCGGCAGGGCCGGGCCTGCCTGCGGCCCGAGATCTCCAGAACCATGACCTTCGGCCGCAAGGGGGTGAGCCACGGGCAGTTTTTTGACCAGCATCTCAAGTTCATCAAGCTGAACCAGCACTTTGTGCCCTTCACCCAGCTGAACCTGTCGTACCTGCGGCAGGAGGCCTATGACAGGGATTTCCTTGCCCGCGTCTATGGCGCCCCTCTGTTGCAGGTGGAGAAAATGAGGACCAGTGAGCGGAATGAGCTGGGGGAGGTGCGGGTGCAGTACACCAGCAGGGACAGCTTCAAAGCCTTCGCCAAGGCCCTAGGAGTCATGGATGACCTCAAGTCGGGGGTCCCGAGGGCCGGCTACAGAGGCATCGTCAGCTTTCTGTTCCGGGGCCGCCGTGTCCACCTGGCACCCCCGCAGACCTGGGAGGGCTACGATCCCAGCTGGAATTAGCGCCGCCCTCTCCGGCCCCTCCTTGCCACGTCACACGCTGAGACAGACTGGGTCCTGGCTGCACCCTCCTCTCTGTGTCTCCTGGGTCCATTTATCTTTTTATCTTATTTTTGAGTGGCATTCGAGTGCACAGATGAGAAGGTGAAGATGATTCGCCCAATCTTGAGAGGTTCAAATCAGGGGAAACTTTCTGGGGTACGTTGGGGGGTACTGAGCACTGTGTGGTAGGCAGAGACTGGGCTTTTATGTGCCAATTTTTCTCCTGGGGCGTCTGCAGAGAGGCTGGCAATTTGAGTTCTCTTGCCCAGGCCTCTTTTCCTGTCCTGGCTCTCACAGCCAGATACGGGCCCTTCTCTTGTGCCTGACCCGCCCCCGCTTGGAGGGGGAGCTGGGTCTGGTGAGAAGAGGACAGACAGATTTGTGGCCATAACGAGACCAAGCATCTAGGTCTGGGCGGAGTTTGTTAGGTTGTCAGGGTTTATGCCTCCCGCCTGTTTCCCCCCCTCTCCTCTCTCCTCACACAGCTCTTTCCTGCCGCCTGACAGCTCTGATTCTAAGATGGAAACTGAAGGGAAAGTCAGACCTCTCCTCAGCCTGTCCCTGGCAGTGGGGGGAGGGATGGGGGGAGCTTGGTGTGCGGGCACCCTCTCTCTCCTGCCTCAAAGAACCAAGCTGCCCCAGCCCCTCCTTTCTGCAAGCAGGTCCTTTCCTGTCCTCTCAGGAGGGCTCTGAGCTGGCTCGGTGGGGGCAGGTTAGCTCCGGTGTTGCTTTCCCCTGGGGTTTGCTGCACAGGCTCCTCTCTGAGACCTTGGCTTTTAGCGGTCCCCTCAGTGTGAGGCAAAGCAGCCAGGACAGGACGGCCCAGACATCCCTCCTTCATGTGTGCGTGCACCGCCCCCCCGCCCCCCCCCACACACACACCCTGTATCTGTGCAGGTTAGGATGCAGACGGGGGCTTGGAGAGCAATGTCTGCTTTTGTTTCTTGCCCGACCTCGGTTCATGGAAGAAAGTTGAAGCTGCAGAATTATTTTCAAAAATAAAAGGCTGAATTGTCTGAAAAACCTGTGTGTGTGTGTTCTGGAAAAGGAGGTGAAGGGTGGAGGAAGAAAGGAAAAGAGGGAAGAATGAAGACTACAGGAAGGGCTGAGCAAGAGGAAGTGGATCGCTTGAAGGAAGGAAAGCAGATGACGAGGGGGGCAAAGCACAGGAAAGCTGAGGGCTCTGCTGTAAACAAAGTCCAGGCCTGAATATGGACAGGACCCAAGACTAGAATCATCTAGAGGTGGGCTGTGGGGCCTCAGTGGGCTTGGCTTCCTGTGAGCCCTGGGGCGGGAAGTGGGGGGGCTCAAGTGGGTGCTGTGTGCAGGGTGCCCTCTGCTGGCTCAGGCAGTGTTTCTGGGCCTCGGGAAACTGCCCCTGGTCTCCAGGAAACGTTCCAACCGGTGGAGAGTTTTTGTGAGTTTGAGCCAAACTGACAATTGCTAGGAAGCAAAATCTCAATAGATTGGAATAATGCTCCAGAGAGTGTCAGTTTTGCATGTTATTTTAAACATTACAATCAAAAGGAAGTGGGTGGGTTGCATGAAATCCTTGGTGACAGAGTAGGGGAGGTGGGAGAAAGCAAAGCAGGAAACCTCTGGGATTGCATAAAAAGTAAAATGATAGACACGTGCTTCTTTTACTTAGGTGGGTGCAGGATAGCTAACAGTCAGCTATTAACTATAACAATGAGGGGATTTGTAGTGTCTGCCCTGGGCAGTCAGGAAAAAAGCAAGTTAGAGTTGACCTTTGTCAGGGAATATTCTAGCCTAGGACATGACTACCCACCATAAACTGCTTTTAGTTCAGCCCTGGCAAGTTTGGCTCAGTAGTTAGAATGCTGGCCTGTGGACCAAGGGTCAAGGGTTTGATTCCCAGTCAAGAGCACTACCTCAGTTGCACGTTTGATACCCAGCCCTGGCTGGGGCACGAGCAAGAGGTAACCAATCAATGTGTCTCTCTCACATAGATTTTTTCTTTGTCCCTCTCCTTCTATTCTCTAAAAAATGGAAAAAATATCCTCAGGTGAGGATTTTTAAAAAAAGTTTCCATTTCAGACCATCCTATGTGGTTACTCTGAATCTCTGAGTTTTTAAGGCTGCCACGCAGGCCTCCTCAGAGCGCAGGTTTAGTATGCACCTTTCCTGCCCTCTGGTAAGCTGTGGCAGGGACCAGGGCCCCGTGTGAATGCCTTTTACACTGCCACTCAGAGTGTACATACTGGCTGTTTTCTGAGAACAGCCCACATCGTGTAATGCATTCTGAGAGTGTCTATTCACCAGTTTATTTAAATGCTGCTGTGACCTACCACAACTTGATTTCATTAATAGATTGTCAGACAGAGTGGGAGGGAGAGGAGGAGGAGAGAGAGGAGAGAGGGAGAGAGACATCTATGGGAGAGAGACACATCGATTGGTTGCTTTTGCCTCCGCCCCAACCAGGTGGGCATCAAACTGCAACCGAGACACATAAAAATACTCTTGATGGGGAATCAAACCTGGACGACCCTTCAGTGCAGGCTGATGCTGTAACCACTGAGCCACCGGTCAGAGCCATGTGCTCAGAGAAGCAGGCATGGCCTGTCTGGTGGGGCTCACAGACACCAGCTGTGCCCTGGAGGCTTCTGGGCATGCGACAAGGAGAGCTGGGCGGTGCCCTGCCCGAGTGGCTCCAGGAGATCCCTCCCCTTCTTACCCTGTGGTGAGCCCACAGCCTGGCCTGTGCCCTCCTGCCGGGCGGGCTCCAGGGACCCGCTGAGCGTGCTGGTGCCGGATGAGAGCCCCACTTCCCCAGCCTTCTTCCTTCCTGCGGGTTTGAATTTGGGGAGGGGCTCCAGGGCCCCTGAGCCTGTAGGCTTAGGAATAAGTGGTGGCTACCTGCCCTCCACTTGCCTCCCCTGGCAGATGGTTAACTTCCAGTGGCTAGAAGCTCAAGGGATAAACCCTGGACCTGGTGGTCAGGCAGCAAACGGTTCTCCTCTCCGTCGCAGAAGGAAACGCTCTTTTTCAGAAAACAGTTTGGCCACATCCAGTCACATGAGACTATATCTACCCAATACTCGATTAAATTGCTCCTGATATGCCCTGGCCAGTTTTGCTCAGTGGATAGAGCATTGGCGGACTGAAGGGTCCCAGGGTCAGTTCCGGTCAAGGGCACATGCCCAGGTTGTGGGCTCGATCCCCAGCAGGGGGTGTGCAGGAGGCAGATGATCCATGATTCTTATCACTGATGTTTCTATTTCTCTCCCTCTCCCTTCCTCTCTGAAATAAATAAAATCATTCCTGGATATCCATTCCAAGGAAAGAATCACTAAGGTCACATACAAGGATGCTATTACCAAATATTCCTGCTGCTCCTCAGTACCGAGGGCCCAGCACCCTGTACTCATCTCTGCCAGCCCTTAGGGCAGGTGTCGGCAACCTACGGCTCCAGAGCTGCATGCGGCTCTTTTGAAGCTTTACCACGGCTCCGACAACTTGCAAGCCTGTGTGAAAATGAAGGTAACGTCTTACAGCCCTGATGTGCTGACACTGCACTGAGGTTCAGGAGCAAAAATCCCATTAACCAGGTAAATTAAATATTTTAATTAGCTATTAATTTGCAAAAATATATTTTACATTGTTAAGTGAAAAAGTCCTTTTTTTCTTCAGATTGACAGCTAACTGCACGATCCGGTATATAGCAATATATGCAGTATTATATTTGTTTTAAATGTCGCAATGGTTTTGCGGCTCCCAGGTTTTTTTTTTCCTTCGGAAACGGGTCCAAGTGGCTCTTTATGTCTTAAAGGTTACAGACCCAGAGGGCCTCAGGGTCAGTGCTAGGGTTTGTGGGGTTTGAGGACCCACTGTTAGGGTTGGGGTAAGGCCTCACTGTTAGGGCGTTGAATTTAGGATTTCAGTGTTAGGATTTGGCTTATTGTCTTAAGGTTAGGGCCTTACATAAAGGTGATTGTCAGGATTAAGGTCATAAAAGGAATCTGCTGATTCATACAGATCTCTTAGAGGTTAAGGGACAAAAGATACAGAGAAATGCATATGTTATAATCCTATTTTTTTAAAATATGTTTTTTTTGATTTTTAGAAAGAGAGGAAAGGAGAGGGACAGATAGAAACATGGAATTAAACTGTGACCTCTTGGTTCCTAGGTCTATGCTCAACCACTGAGCCACACTGCCTGGGCTATCATCCTATTTTTGTAAAACAGATGGTGACCAACCATTTCTGTATGCCAAACAAGGTTGGGCAAAGTAGTTTACAAGTCTGAGTACATGAAACAGCGTTTTATTATTTATAGTTTTATTATTTACTAGGGGCCCAGTGCACGAAAAATTTTTATTTTTTTAATTAAATTATTATCTGTGTACATATTTTACCATTGCCCCCCCCCCCCCATATATACCCATTCTCCCCAGAGTTTTGTTTCCATTGGTTGTACTTATATGCATGTATACAAGTCCTTCGGTTGATCTCTTATCTCCCCCAGATCTCCCCAAACTCCCCGCTGTAATTTGACAGTCTGCTTGTTGCTTTACTGTCTCTATATCTATCTTTTGGTTCCTCAGTTTATAATGTTCTTTATCATCCATAAATAAGTGAGGTCATGTGGTGTCTCTCTTTCATTGACTGGCTTGTTTCAATCAGCATGATGTTCTCCAATTCCATCCAGGTTGCTGCAAACGATGAGAATTTTTTCTTTTTTATGGCAGCATAATATTCCATTATATAAATGTACCATAGTTTTTTGGATCCAATCATCTGCTGATGGGCACCTAGGCTGTTTCCAAATCCTAGCTATTGTAAATTGTGCTGCTATGAACATAGGGGTGCATATATCCTTTCTGATGGATGTTTCTAGTTTCTTGGGATATAATCCTAGGAGTGGGATTACGGGGTCAAATGGGAGTTCCATTTTCAGTTTTTTGAGGAAACTCCACACTGTTCTTCACAGTGGTTGCACCAGTATGCATTCCCACCTGCAGTGCACGACGGTTCCTTTTTCTCCGCAACCTCGCCAACATTTGTCGTTTGTTGATTTGTTGATGTTGGCCATTCTGACAGGTGTGAGATGGTACCACATTGTTGTTTTGATTTGCATCTCTTGGATAATTAGTGACTTTGAGCATGTTTTCATATGCCTCTTGGCCTTCCTTCTGTCTTCTTTTGAAAATATTCTATGTAGGTCCATTGCCCATTTTTTCCTTTTATTTAGTTGTATAAGCTGTCTGTAGATGTTGGAGATTAAACCTTTATCAGTGATAACATTTGCAAATATGTTCTCCCACACAGTGGGCTTTCTTGTTGTTTTGTTGATGGTTTCTTTTGCTGTAAAAAAGCTTTTTATTTTGATGTAGTCCCATTTGTTTATTTTCTCTTTAGCTTCCATTGCCCTAGGGGCAGTATCAGCGAAGAAGTTCTTTTGGCATATGTCAGAGATTTTGCTGCCTGTAGATGCCTCTAGTATTTTTATGGTTTCCCATCTTATGTTTAAGTCCTGTATCCATTTTGAGTTTATTTTTGTGTATGGTGTAAGTTGGTGATCTAGTTTCATTCTTTTGCATGTATCTGTCCAATTTTCCCAACACCATTTATTGAAGAGATTGTCTTGACTCCATTGTATATTCGTGCCTCCTTTGTCAAATATTAATTGAGCATAGTGATTTGGGTTGATATCTGGGTTCTCAATTCTATTCCATTGATCTATATGTCTGTTCTTGTGCCAGTACCAGGCTGTTTTGAGAACAGTGGCTTTGTAATATAGTTTGAAGTCTGGTATTGAGATCCCTCCTACTTTACTCTTCTTTCTCAGGATTGCTGTGGCTATTCGGGGTCTTTTGTTGTTCCAAATGAACTTTTGGAGAGTTCTTTCTAGGTCAGTGAAATATGCCGTTGGTATTTTAATGGGGAGTGGATTGAACCTATAGATTGCTTTGGGAAGTATGGACATTTTGATGATGTTGATTCTACCAATCCATGAACATGGTATGTTCTTCCATCTCCTTACATCTTCCTCTATCTCTTTTTCCGCATATAGGTCCTTTACTTCCTTAAGTTTATTCCTAGGTATCTTAATTTTTTTTGGTGTGATGGTAAATGGAATTGCTTTTTTAGTCTCTGTTTCTGTAAGTTCACTGTTGGTGTATAGAAATGCCATAGATTTCTTGGCGTTAATTTTGTATCCTGCTACATTGCCAAATTCATTTATTGTCAATTAGTTTTTTAATGGAGTCTTTTGGGTTTTTTATGTACAATATGATGTCATCTGCAAATAAGGATAACTTTACTTCCTCTTTTCCAATTTGGATGCCTTTTATTTCCTCTTCTTGTCTAATTGCAATGGCTAGTACTTCCAGTACTATGTCAAACAGGAGTGGTGAGAGTGGGCATCCTTGTCTTGTTCCTGTTCTTAGAGGGAATGGTTTTAGTTTTTGCCCATTGAGTATAATGTTGGCTGTGGGTTTATCATATATAGCTTTTATTATGTTGAGGTATGATCCTTGTACTGCCACCTTGTTGAGAATTTTTATCAGGAAAGGGTGTTGGGTTTTATCAAATGCTTTTTCTGCATCAATTGATATGACTATATGATTTTTATTTTTCAACTTGTTTATGTGATATATCACGTTTATTGATTTGCGGATATTGTACCATCCTTGCATTCCTGGAATAAATCCTACTTGGTCATGGTGTATGATCTTTGTGATGTTCTGCTGGAGCCGATTTGCTAGAATTTTGTTGAGGATTTTGGCATCTAAGTTCATGAGGGATATTGGCCTGTAATTCTCTTTCATTGAGTTGTCTTTATCTGGTTTTGGTATTAGGGTGATGCTGGCTTCATAGAAGGAGTTGTTCCTTCCTCTTGGACTTTTTGGAATAGTCTGAGGAGGATAGGTTTTAGTTCTTTCTTGAATGTTTGGTAAAACTCTCCTGTGAAGCCATCTGGCCCTGGGCTTTTGTTTGCTGGAAGCTTTTTGATGACTGTTTCAATTTCTTCCCAAGTCACTGGTCTATTGAGATTTTTAGATTCTTCCTGATTGAGTTTTGGAAGATTATATTTTTCTAGGAATATGTCCATTTCCTCCAGGTTGTTCAATTTGTTGGAATAGAGTTGTTTGTAGTATTTTGTAACAATCCTTTGTATTTCGGCGGGGTCTATTGTTATTTCACCTCTTTCATTAATGATTTTGTTTATTTGAGTCCTCTCTCTTTGTTTCTTGGTTAGCCTGGCTAGGGGTTCATCAATCTTGTTTATCCTTTCAAAGAACCAGCTCTTGGTTTTGTTGATCTTATGTATTGTTTCTTTGGTCTCTATGTCGTTTATCTCCACTCTGATTTTTATTATTTCCTTCCTTTTGCTTACACTGGGCTTTTCTTGTTGCTCTTTTTTTTTTTTTTTTTTTTTTTTTAACTCTTTGAGTTGTAGAGTTAGATAATTTGTTATAATTTTTTCTTGGTTTTTTTTTTGCAATAGGCTTGTAGGAATATGAACTTCCCTCTCAAAACTGCTTTTGCTGTGTCCCATAGATTTTGGATTGTTGTGTTTTCATTGTCATTTGTTTCCAGGATGTTTTTAATTTCTTCCTTGATTTCTCTGATAACCCAGTCCTTGTTTAATAGCATGCTGTTTAGTCTCCATGTGTTTGATTTCTTTGGATTATTTTCATTGTAGTTAATTTCCAGTTTTATGCCACTATGATCTGAGAAGATGCTTGATATAATTTCTATCTTCTTGAATTTGAAGAGACTTTGCCTATGTCCCAACATCTGGTCTATCTTTGAAAATGACCCATGTGCACTTGAGAAGAATGTATATTCTGTGGCTTTGGGGTGGAATGCTCTGAAGATGTCGATTAATTCCATCTGGTTTAGTGAGTCATTTAGGATTGATATTTATTTTCTTTTTTTAAAATATTTTATTGATTTTTTTTTTACAGAGAGGAAGGGAGAGGGATAGAGAGCTAGAAACATCAATGAGAGAGAAACATCAATCAGCTGCCTCTTGCACACACCCCACTGGGCATGCGCCTGCAACCAAGGTATATGCCCTTGACCGGAATTGAACCTGGGATCTTTCAGTCTGCAGATCGACGCTCTATCCACTGAGCCAAACCGGTTTCAGCATAGGATTGATATTTCTTTGCTGATTTTTTGTTTAGGTGATTTGTCCAAACGTGACAGTGGTGTATTAAAATCTACTATGATTGTATTGCTATTAATCTCTCCCTTAATGTCCTCCAGCAGTTTTTTTTTTTATGTATTTGGGTGCTCTCGTATTGGGTGCATATATATTTACCAGGGTTATTTCTTCTTGTTGAATTGGTCCCTTTAGTATTATGAAGTGGCCTTCATTATCTCTTGTTATGTCTTCACTTTGAAGTCTAATTTGTCAGATATAAGTATTGCTACCCCAGCTTTTTTCATTTCCATTCGCCTGGAAAACCTTTTTCCATCCCTTCACCCTCAGTCTGTGTGCATCTTTTTTTCTGAAGTGGGTTTCTTGTAGACAACAGATATATGGGTCTTGTTTTCTTATCCTATCTGTTACCCTATGTCTTTTGATTGGAGCATTTAATCCATTTAAAGTTATTATTGATAGGTACTTATTTAACGCCATTTTTATTCTGTATCCCTGTGTTCCTTCTTCGCTTTCTATTTCTTTATTTTTACAGTAGACGCTTTAGCATTTCTTACATTTCTTACATTAATTCCCTTAGTCTGTTTTTGTCTGTGAAGCTCCTGATTTCACCTTCAATTTTGATTGATACCCTTGCTGGGTACAGTATTCTTGGATTCAGACCCTTCCTTTGCGTGACTTTGTATATTTCATCCCATTCCTTTCTGGCCTGATGAGTTTCTGTGGAGAAATCAGTTGCTAGTCTGATGAGGGTTCCTTTATATGTAACTTTCTGTCTCTCTCTCTGGCTGCTTTTAAAATTCTTATTTTGTCGTTGGTGTTTGCCAGTTTAATTATAATGTGCCTTGGGGTTGGTCTTCTGCAGTTCATTTTCCTTGGGACTCTACAAGCATCTTGGATTTGTGTGGGTTTTTTCTTCTCCATCTCAGGAAAGTTTTCTGTCATTATTTCTTGAAATACGTTTTCCATGTCTTCCTCAGTTTCCTTTCCTTCTGGAACCCCTATTATTCTAATATTATTTTGTTTTGTATTGTCCCAAAGTTCCCTTAGACTCTCCTCCTGCTTTTTATTTTATTTTTTTCCAGAAGCTGCTCTAATTGGGTATTTTTTTCCATCTTGTCTTCTAGCTCAGTGATGCGGTCCTCTGCTTCTTCTAGTCTACTCTTGATGCTTTCTATTGAGTTCTTTACAGTAGCGATGTCAGTTTTCATTTCTTCTTGGTTCTTCTTCATTTCCTCTTGGTTCTTACTCATATTGTCAAATTTATCTTCCATTCTTTTTAGCCATCTTATGATCATTACTCTTTTTTTTGCTCTGGTAGGTTGCTTGCCTCTAACTCGTTTACTTCCTTTTCTGGTGATGCTTGCTTTTCTTTCATATGTGAGCTATTTCTTGTCTCCCCATGGTCTCTCTTTTTAGGATGTCTGGTTGTGTAGTTCTCTCTCTCCTTTTCGCTGTGCGGTGGGGCACTCCTGTGAGTCCAAGTGTTCGCGCCACCTTGGATCAGCGTTCTGGGGGTCACAGCTGCTTGGCGGTCGCTGCAGCTGTGGATATTCAGGCCTCTGACACGATCCAATTCCCCTTCAAGATGGTGAGATTTCCCCGTCCAAGCCCGTAGGTAGCTCTGGGAAGGGACCTAGCCCCGCCGTGGGTGCTTCCCTGTCAGGGGCACCCTGGTCAGCGGCCCCCAGTTTCTTCTCCAGTGCATGAAATTTGTGCCAGAATATGCCTTCCTTCTCCCAACTGCCAGTACCGGCCTCCCTCTGGGACCTGGGCTTCCCTCGCAGCCTCAGATTTATCCAGAAGGCCGTCTGGAAGGCCATCCGGTCTAGTAAGCATAGTATGCTTTTATTATTATAGATTATCTTGTGTTATTATTTATTAATTAGTGTACTATTTCCCTATAAACAATTATAAACCTATTTTGCTCCACCCTGTATGTTTATACATATACATTCACATGTGAATGTCATCAATATTGGATAAAAGGCAAGGAGAGTAAAAAATTTTTTCAAAGCTGTACTTTGAAGAAGAGGCACACAACTCTTTTGACCCCACTGACCTCACAGGAAGTAACCACTGGTCCCCACCTTTCCTCTTCTGCCTGACTCCTCCCACCTTTCCATGTCCAGCTACCTGTCTGTGGGCACCTTGACTCACAAGGTGAGGAATGCAAGTGATCCCCACATCCTTCAGGAACAACCCAGATCCGCCTCTCATGGCCATACCAGACAAAACAGATGCAACATCTCAACCCAGCCAGGGTACTCAGTGGTTGAGCATCAACCTGTGAACCAGGAGGTCACTGGTTCGATTCCCAGTCAGGGCACATGCCCAGGTTGCCGCTGATCCTCACTGGGGAACCTGCAGGAGGCAGCTGATCAATGATTCTCTCTCATCATTGATATTTCTACCTCTATCTTCCTCTCCCTGCCTCTCTAAAATCAATAAAAATTACATGCATTTTTTATTGCAACATCTCTGATCATGTGTAGGAGCCCAGGTCTTGCTCTTGTAGGGGACCATTCAGAGGAGCGGCAGGGGGGGGTCCCCATCTGCACTTGCTCGTGCCGAGCACTCCCCTTGCAGTTCAGCCTGTGGAGTTTACCAGGTGCCCCCTGAGCGCCTGTCCTGTTGTGAGTCCCTGGTGCCGCCGTCCCTGCTGCTCAGCATTGGCGACAGGAAACAGACGCGGCTCTAGCCCCACGCAGCAGGGTTGTTCACGTTATGCCTCTCTGGTGTCTGTCATTCCACAGCGAGTGACGCCAGCCCAAGACAGGCTGCCATGGGACCGCCACTCCTCAGCCCTGTGGAAGGGGCGGGGGATGACTTAGGGTGAGCTCCCCTCTCTACCTAATGCTAGACCTGTCCTCCCCAAATCCAGACACATCTCCCTCCTCTGGCACTGGTCTCACGGAGCCCTCTGTTGGTGGCAGGTCTGGCCTCAGCCTTCCCCTCCTCTTTCAGGACTCGTCTCTGATTCAGGTCTCAGATCCTTGGCCTCTGTGGTTCTCATTATCCCAGAGCAGGAAACTAAATTAGATTTGATAAAGCTTGATGAAGAGATTGGTGCCTGAGTGGGACAGTGCCCTGGGAAGACGGGGAGTTTGGAGAAACAGGCAAGACAGGAGTAGGAGTGTGTGCAGGTCAATGGACTGGCATCTGTCCTCCACCTGGTCCCACACACCTGAGTTGAGCACGTAGGTGAAGGGGGTCAGAAGTTGAAGCTGTTGCTGCCACTGAAAAAGCGTTTTTAAGATGCTCAAGACACAGGCACAGATGCTCCCGCGGCCGAGGCTGGAGCGGCGCCGGGGAGGAAGGGCGCTTCGCCAGGCTGGACACTGGCCCCGCGGAGCACCTGGGCCGGAGCGCCACTGACGGAGTGTTCTCAGGACGCCACGGGAGGGGGCGGGGCGTGCTCTCTGAGGGGCGTGCTGGCCACCCATATGGCGGGCGGAGTGGGGAGGAAGTCTTAGCGAGAGATAACATGTACGAACACTTAAGACAGACACTACAGTTAGCTCTTTAGGTGATTATATTTTTTAAGTATCAAATGACCCTACAAGGAATATGATATTGCACTATGAAGACAGTACAGCCTCAGGCTTACGGGTCAGCTCATATAGGGATGAGTCACGATGTTGCCACCCTCAAGTTATTTAATTGCTCTGGATCTAAACTCCATCACCTGGAAAAGACAAAAAGAACAGTGACTATGGAGCGAAAAATAAGGGGTAATTAGACAAAGCACTGACTTCACGGAGGACTTAGCTAAGCACTGAGTGACTCTCACTTATTATCCCAGTTTTATCTGTAAATAAACAGAGGATAGGTGACTTACCCTAAGGCACATGCCGATGTACAAGTATCTGAGTTGGAATGACTGATCCTGACACCAGAACACAAAATCTTATCCGCGAAAGTGTACTTGCCCAACAGACTCAAAACTTATAGTGTCGTCAAATGATCACACAGTACTACCAAGGTGGTGAGGACGTGTATGTAGAAAAACTCTGCACCTATTTATATTATCTTTCAAAACTGAGGCCTAAAGAGAGTCATTAAAGATACAGAATGTTTAAGAGACCTTAATTCCATACAGCCTCACTCGATGAACTACTGAAAAGTAATTACTGCAAGAACAAAGGTGAACCTAGAGAATATACCAGGAATGCATGAAAAATGACCCATAATGTGTAATCAACGAATAGAATTAGTTTATTTTCCCATTTAAAAAACACAAATGTCTAAATAACAATAAGAACTCATGGGAATAGTCCGTGGGCATTGGCCTGTGCTGGGACCCTTGAGAAGGTGCCGATGGAATAAATGCAATTCTGTCAGGGAGTGTGTGACTAAGCTGGTCAGGACGGCACTTTCAGGATGGCGGGGCGCGGAGGTCACACAGACTCTCCTCACAACAACTCTCGAGGCCCCGCTCCCCAGCCAGATGCTGCAAGCGGACTTCTCCCTGCTTCTCCCTCCGGCTGCCTCGGGACAATCCCGCAGGGAAGTAGAGGTGGCTGAGGCTGGAAGAAGAAAGAAGGTTGACTAGGGAACTTAGGACTGGAGGTGTGGCATGGCATGAGTTCCCTGTGGAGCATTTTAAAAACCTCTAGGACTTGCAGCCAGGTCAGTCTGGAACTACCAATAGGCATATACAAAAAGACAGAAAGAAAGGAAGGGAGGGAGGGAGGGAGGGAGGGAGGGAGGGAGGGAGGGAGGGAGGGAGGCAGGGAGGGAGGGAAAGAAAAGTAAAGGAAAGAAAAAGAAAGCCTAACAACAATAATAGCCCTTGTCTCCCAGGGACATAGGAAACCCAGAAACAATGGCTTCTGAGCCAGCCGCCGCCCTGGGACCTCGGGCAGCCTGGGACCCCTGTCTGCCTTGGACAGCGTTGGCAGGAATACATAGGAGCCCAGAACGAGGCGCCAGAAGAACATTTCAGGACTCTGACAGATAAACTCAAGCTTACAAAATATAGGCTAAACCCAAACAGCAGAACTGCCCGATAAATGTAAGATTGAAATAGGATCAAGCAGCAACTTTACAGGCCACAGGGAGGGGCAGGAAATATTTAAAGTGCTGAAAGAAGGGAGCCTAAACTCTAGAACCCTATGCTAGTACCTGGCAAGTTATCATTCCGAACGGAAGGAGAGATAAAGGCTTTCACAGACAAGCAAAAAACGAAAGGAGTCCATCACCATTAAACCAGCTCTACAAGAATGGTTAAATGGTCCTCTTTATGAAGAAAGGAAAAGGGCATAGCCAGAAATAATAAAATACAGAAAAGAAAAATTTCAATGGTAAAGGCATATCTATATACATAAAAGGCTAAGTGACTGACCATTTGTCCGACAGTCTGACCAACTGGTACATATGACTCACATTGGCAATTAAAAAATATATGTTGACTTGCGCATGCACAATACATATAAAGCTCTCACTGGTGCCAATCACACGTGTGTGTTTCCATCTGTCATTGTTTACCATGAATTTGGTTGACACTTCTATTATAGAGAAGTGCGAATAGCAATATTAAACTATTATTTCTAATTAATTTCCTTTCAATGTGCACAAATCTGTGCACCAGGCCACTACCCTGTTTCCCCAAAAATAAGACAGTATCTTATATTAATTTTTGTTCCCAAAGATGCGCTAGGTCTTATTTTCAGGGGATGTTTTATTTTTCCATGAAGAATACGGTACACATTTATTGTTAAATGAAAATAAAGGAAATTTATTACCTGTATACGGTACGGTAGTACGGCAGTTGTCAACACAAACCAGACAAACTGTGAATCCTACAGTATCAAGAATTTACTCATTTATTCAATGACAATCATGTCATCATCTTCTGTAACATCATCATAACAATCCAATTCCTGAATTTCCTGGTGAGTTTCTTGTGACTCCATTTCTTTCAGAATCAGTGGACCAAATCTCTCATGTTTAGCAATAGCATTCTGAGACAGAGCCTAGGGGGGCCTTATTTTCAGGGGGATGCCTTATATTTCACTCAGAAGGATACCTGTAAGTAGGTCTTATTTTCGGAGGATGTCTTATTTTCGGGGAAACACGGTAGTATATAACAAACATAGTTAACCACTTAGAAGCTAATATGAAGGTTAAAAAACAAAAGTAGCAAAATTAACTATAACAATAATAATCAGGAGATATGCAAAACAAAGAGATATAAAATAAACATAAAGCATAGAGGAGAAATAAAAATGCAGTGCTTTTAGAATGTGTTTGGCCCTAGCCAGTTTGGCTCAGTGGATAGAGTCGGCATGGGGACTGAAGAGTCCCAGGTTCAATTCATGTCAAGAACACAAACCCAGGTTGAGGACTCGATCCCCATTAGGGGGCATGTAGGAGGCAGCCGCTCAATTATTCTCTCTCATCATTGATGTTTCTACAGTGGTGCCTCGCATAACGAACGCCTCGCACAGCGAACTTTGGACAGGTTTTTCATGAAACCATCGGCCAAAAAGCAGAAAATGGATGAAGATGTGCAAGATTCGGTAGACTCTACTTAGTCTGTCTTAAAATTAAAAAAATGTGTGGTTTTTTTTTAAAAAATTATGTTTTTAGATGTATCTAAATAAAAATATGTCATCTTAGCATATTTTTTTATGTCATCTTAGCATATTTTATGCTACAGAACGAATTATTTTTTTTAACATGTATTGTTATGGGAAAACGATTTTCACATAACGAACTTTTCACATAACAAGCTTGCTCCTGGAACGAATTAAGTTCGTTGTGTGAGGCACCACTGTATCTCTCTCCCTTCCCCCCTTCCTCTCAGAAATCAATAAAATATATATTTGAAAAATAAAGAATGTGTTTGAATTTAAATGCCTATCAGCTTAAAGTATAGATATAGATGGTCACACAAGATATTAAGATGGAGAAATGGTCACAGCTTGGAGGAAACTAAAGAGACATGAAAAACATGCAATGTTAGAGTCTAGATTGATACTGGGGCAGAAAGAAAACTTTACTGGAAAAATGGGGGAATCTAATGATTAAAGCCTGCAGTTTGGCTAGTAGCACTGTATCAGTGTTAATTTTCTGGTTTCAGTAATTGTTCTATAAAATGTTAACGTAAGAAGAAGCTTGGTAAAAACAAGATGGGATTATCTGATCTAAATATATAGAAAATTAGAAAAAAAATGTAAAGAGTAAAGTTATCCTGAGTCATTTCCTAACATCCAGTAGGTGTGTATGGTCTAGCTCAAAGTGAGGCCAGTCGGCAGGTGAGAAGAGGGGAAAGTGAGTGCATGGGTTGCCATCCTACCATACATATAAAGAGGCGATATGCTAATTTTTCCATTAGCATATCCCTCAGGGCCAGTCTGTGGGCGGGACGAGGGAGGGACCTCTGCCCCCAGCTCTGACATCTGGTGCTGAGGTGTAGCTGCCGGCCTGCATCACTGGGTAGGGGTGTGGCTCTGCCTGCGTGCTTCCCCGTGGGCGCTGACAGTGGGCGGGGAGTGAGGGGTGGGGCTGGGGGGCTGGGCTTGACCGGGGACCTGAGGCTTCTGCCCCGCGCCCCCCCCAGGGTGCTTGACGGGGCTGGGCCAGCGGGTCTGGGTCTCCTGCATTTTGGAAGTGCGTGGGGGTGGTGGATGGGAACTTGACTCTAGATCCTGCCGCCCACCACAGACTCTGACAGGAGGGAGATTTTATATACATTTTACTAATTTTCTTTCACTTCTGACACTTTTATAGAGAAAGGACAAATAGGAATATTAAAATATTTCTTCTAATTCATTCTCTTTTAATGTGCACGAATTTCACGCTCCGGGTCACTGGTAGACTCATACACACAAATCAGCAGTCAGCATCCATTAGCTGGGCCACAGAAAACACAGCAGTTGTGTCTGGCCACAAGCCAATTGCTCATCTGTGGATTCAGAGCAACATGTATTCTTCCCCCCCCCCCTCTCTCTCTCTCTCTCTCTCTCTCTCTCTCTCTCTCTCTCTATATATATATATATATATATATATATATATATTTCAGAGAGGGAGAGGGAAACAGAAACATCAGTGATCAGAGAATCATTGATTGGCTGCTTCCTGCATGCCCCCTACCTGGGATGGAGCCTACAACCCTGGCATGTGCCCTTGATTGGAATCGAAACTGGGACCCTTCAGTCCACAGGCTCTATCCACTGAGCCAAATCAGCTAGGGTACAGTATCTATTATTATATGTAATATAAACATACTATGTATTGTATATATAACATAGTATACACACGCATATATGTGTTGTATGTACACGTGTAACATACATAGTGATACATGCTATGTATAACGTGTGATGTATACGTATAACACAGGCATGTGTTGTGTGTTCATTATACTATAACATACTGGTTACATGTGAATCACACGCTTATGTAATCATACATATGCACACAACACGTGTGAGCCGGGCCGCCGCAGTGAAGGGCCTGTCTTACCCCTCCAGGACCTGGCGGATCCACTGGAGCCCGGCTCTCTTCTCTCGGTCCAGGTCCTCGGCGGTGACCGGGTAGCCTAACTGCGGGGGCGAGGGCAGGAGCCGCCCCGCGTCTCTCCTCCGCGGCAGCAGCGGCACCCTGCGCCTGCGGGGCCTGGCGTCGTCGGGTGCGGGGGAGCCCCAGCCCTGCTTCTGCCCGTCGGCGCCGCCCGCCGCCGTGTCCGGCGGGCCCTCCGCGCGCGGTGCGGCCGGGACGCGGGGGCGGGGCGGGCGGCCCTCGCCGCCGGCGCTCCCCGCGGGCGCGCGGGGCGGGGGCGCCGGGCGTGGCGGCCGCGGCGCGGGGAGCTCTCGGGTGGAGCTGTAGGAGCTGGTGATGGCGTTGCGTTTGCTGCAGGAGCTCAGGACGCTGGTCTGGGACGCCCTCCCCGCGCGGCTCTGCGGGGCCTGGGCGCACAAGTCCCTGCGCAGCGGCCCGGGCCGGGGCACGAAGGAGCAGAGGACGCCGTTCACCACCAGGCGCCGGAACGCCGAGCGCGCGCCGTCCGGGCCCCGGCGCTCAGGCTCCGGCCCCGGCCCCGGCCCGCAGCGCCCCCGGGCGGCCGGGCCGCGCTCCTGCTCGGCTCCCGGCGGGCAGCCCGGCCCGGGGGCCGCGGGCTCCTTGGCGCGGGGGCCGGCGCGGCCGCCCGGCGGGGACCACACGCAGACGGCGGCGCCCCGCAGGGCCAGGCGCAGGGCCAGCGGGCCGCGGGCCGAGGCGCCCCGCAGGCCGCCCGCCGCGCACAGCGCCCCGGGGCCGCGGGCGGGCAGGAGCCCCAGCAGCAGGCAGCGGGCCTGCCGGGCGGGGAGCGGCCGCGGGTGCGGGGCCGGCGCCCTCCGGCGGGGCCGCCGCCGCGGCGAGGCCACCACGTCCTCGTACGACAGCCGGCGAGCGGCGTCCGGGGCCGCCGAGTGAGCGCGGCCGGCGCGGGGAGCGCAGCGGCCGGCGGGCGCGGGCGCCGGGCTCTCGGGCCTCGCCGGCGGGGCCCGGGGCGGGGCGGCGGGCGGCGGCCGGGGGCGCGGCCAGCTCAGGTAGCTGCCCATGGGGGAAGCGTCGCCCGTCCGCCGGGCGGCTGGTTTTCCGTTGGCGGCGCGGGCGGAGCGAGGCGCGGCCGAGGGCCACGTGCGCGGCCCGAGCGCCGAGCGGAGGGTCCGGCCCGCGGGCAGGAGCGCCCCGCGCTTCCCCGCCAGGGGCTCTGGGCGCGGCCCGGGAGCCGCTCCGGCTCAGCGGCGCCGCCGGAGGCTGGGGCTGCGGGCAGCACCGGGCGCCGCGCCTCCTTCCCCACCGCTCCGGTGCCCGGGGGAGCGGCCCCGAACCGAGCCGCCCGCCCGTCCACTGCCCCCGGGCGTCCGCTCTGCCCCCCGGGCGTCCGCTCTGCCCCCCGGGCGTCCGCTCTGCCCCAGGGCGGCGGGGTAGGGAGGAACCCCGGAGGGAACCGGCTCCCTCTCCGCCCTCACTCTCCCCTTCCTGGAACCCCAGACCCACATCAACCAGAACGCGGACCAGACGGGCAGTTTGCTCTGCTTGGGTCTCCAGGGTCTGGCACCCAAACCCGCGTTCCTGGTCTGCGGACCGGGCCTGGCCGGGACCTGTTTTCTGCTCCGCAGCTGCCCTGCAGGGTTGTCCCTTCCTGCAGCAAGTCTGGGCCCTCCGATGGGAGGAGAGCCGGCAACACCCCCTGGAACTCAGAAGGGGCTACCTTCACACATTCGCATCGAAGTTAATATTACTAGTCAAAGGGTTACCGTCTTAGAATAGTCAGAGTAGCCGAAGCCGGTTTGGCTCAGTGAACTGAAGGGTCTCGGGTTTGATTCCGGTCAAGGGCATGTACCTTGGTTGTGGGCACATCCCCAGCGGAGTAGGGACATGCAAGAGGCAGCTGATCGATGACTCTCATCGATGTTTCTAACTATCTCTCTCCCTTCCTCTCTGTAAAAAATCAATAAAATGTATTTTCAAAAAAGAGTAGTATTGGAAGTTTGTTTTGTTTTTTTAAATCTAGTAATTACCTTTACGTGTTTTTTTTGTTTGTTTGTGTGTGTTTTGCTATCATTTCACTAGGCCAGGTCGGATTTTCAAAGGAGTTACCCCAGTCTGCATTGCCCTCAGCAAGCAGAGGAGGGAAATATGGTTTTGTGTAACCAATGTCCAAAGGGCTGTACATTAATGAGATATACAGATGGGTTCTGAAATTCAGAAGTTTGACTTTCATTTTTTAAAAAATATATTTTATTGATTTTTTTTAAAGAGAGGAAGGGAGAGTGATAGAGAGCTAGAAACGTCGATGAGAGAGAAACATCGACCAGCTGCTGCCTCTTGCACACCCCCCACCGGGGATGTGCCCGCAATCAAGTTACATGCCCCCGACCAGAATCGAACCTGGGACCTTTCAGTCCGCAAACCGACGCTCTACCACTGAGCCAAACCGGTTTCGGCTGACTTTTATTTTTATGCAAAAATATTTTAATACAATTGACTTCTCAACCTTCCAATGTTTTATTAGTTTACTGTGCTTCAGAGTACTAGTAAACTTTTAAAAAGGAAATAAGGGGGAAATTCATGATAGGGATGAATATACTAACATACATGAATGGAATTATCTCAGGTGTTTAAAGATAATCCATTTCCCAAAGCAATAAATCTTAATTATAGAAACATTAAAGTAAACTATGTTGGGTTAGGGCCCAACTCCAATGACCTGATTTCTTATCCAACAAATATCATCTTAAGTAATTCTTTCAGGCACTAATTTTTTATTTTAAAGTATTTTTTATTTTTCAATTACAGTTGACTATAATATTATAGTACTGTATATTTAAATTAAACTTTCTTGTTAAAAGTATTACATTGTCCCCCTTAGCCCTACTGACTCCTTCTAGCCCACCCCACCCCGCACCCAAAGGCCTTCACCACCCTATTGTTAAGCGTATACTGCATACAAGTTCTCTGGCTGCTTACCTCCCTTCCCCACCTTCCCTCCGAGATTCCACACTCTGTTCCACGATCCCGTGTTTCTGGATCCACTTCGTTCATCAGTTTATTTTGTTCATTAGATTCCATGTATGAGTGAGCTCAGGTGATTCTTGTCTTTCTCTGACTGGCTTATTTTGTTTAACATGATGCTCTCCAGGCCCCTCCACGCTGTCTCAAAGGGTAAGAGATCCTTCTTGTTCACTGCTGCATAGTGTTCCCTGGTGTAAATGTACCACAGCTTTTTTATCCACTCATCTACTGACGGGCACTCAGGCTATTTCCAGATTTTAGCTATTGTACATTGTGCTGCTATGAACATAAGGGTACACACATTCTTTCTGATTAGTGTTTTGGGTTTCTTAGGATATATTCTTAGAAGTGGGATCATTGGGTCCAATGGCAGTTGCATATTTAATTTCTTGAAGAAACTTCATACTGCTTTCCATAGTGGCTGCACCAGTATGCATTCCAACCAGCAGTGTACTAGGGTTCCCTTTCTCCACATCCTAGCCAGCACTTGTCATTTGTTGATTTGTTGATAGGAGCCATTCTTACAGATATGAGGTGATACCTCATTGTTATTTTAATTTGCATCTCTGATAATCAGTGACTTTGAGCAACCTCTATAATAAAAGCCCAGCGACTGAATGGCGGAATGACCAGAACGACCGGTTGACCAGTTGCTATGACATGCACTGACCACCAGGGGGCAGACACTCGATGCAGGAGTTGCCCCCTGGTGGTCAGTGAGCTACCACAGTGGGTATACCATTCAGCTGACCAGAAGGAGCGGCTGCTCCTGCTGTGAACCCCAGGCTGATGGGCAGGAACCCAGGTTTCGATCATTGCCTCCTTGCCCCAGGCTTTTCCTCCTCTGAATGCCTGCAGGCTGGGCAGTGCTGCTGCTGGGCTTGCAGAGCTGACCCCAGAAGCTGGGAGGCAGATTCGTGGCTGCCATGGGACTGGAGTCTACTCCACCGCCTCTCAGTGTTATTGTCCCTGGGCCCGGCCCCGACCGGTACCCTGAAGAGGCGAGTGTTCCAGCTCCACGGAAGGTGCCGGACCAGGGAGCAGTTGCTCAGAGGGCGGGTCCGCAGCTGCTTGGCTGACTGGGATGAGCAGAGCTCCCACAGCAGGCTGATTCCCACAGGCCATGCCCCCACCAGTGCATGAATCCTGTGCACCAGGCCTCTAGTTTTTTTATATGTGTCCTGGCCATCTGTATGTCCACTTTGGAGAAGTGTTTATGTAGGACCTTTGCCCATTTTTATTTTTATTTTTATTTTTTTAATCAATCTTTATTGCTCATATTATTATAAAAGTTCCTCATTTTTCCCCCTCCACCAGGTTCCCACCCCACCCTCTGCCCTTTCCCCACCCCCCATTGTCCTCATCCATAGGTGCACAGTTTATGTTCAGTCTCTTCCCGCATCCACCACTCCCCTTTTCCCCTGAGAATTGTCAGTCCACTCCCCTCCCGTATCTCTGATTCTATTATAATCAACAGTTAATATTGTTCATCAGGTTTTTAAATTTCCTTGTTGTTTTTTTTTAATTAATAAACTTTTATATTTTTAAGAATAAATTTTAAAATCTAATACTTTTAAACCTTGTTTTTTCTGCCCTGGGAACTGAGTAGCAAACTTGTTTACATGTAAACTTGCCCTTGGGCTATCAAAAAGCATAGCCATTCAAATGTAAATGAACACAGTGTTTAAAGATGGCTGCTGGCTGGAATTGGATTACCTGTTCTGGGTGGGAAGGGCATGTCCTCCCCTTTCTCCATTAAAATTAAGGTGTTAGCTTTAAAACCTCTTTTTGGCAAGAGACCTTAAACTTTCAGAACTTTAAAATTTTCAGATAGTAAATCAGTTACTTAGCATTTTCTCAAATCAATAATACCTCCACATTCCCAAGGATACACTTCACACAAAAGACACTTCCAAATAGATCAACCAACCTCATCCAGACCCCACACAAGGCACTTACAGATCAACACCCCAGCGCTACAACAACTCAACACATCCAGATCTAAGCCTTCATCACTTGATTTAGCAGACCCTCAAGTTCCCCCCAAAGTTTCCAGCCATGTCTGAGAGGCAGCCCTGGGGCGGGGGCAGGCAAGGGGCCAGCTGTTCCAGCCCGGCTGCTCCAGGCCTGGCCTCTGTTGCTCCGGGCCCGGCTGCTTCAGACCTGGTTGCTTGGGGCCTGGCCGCTGCTGCTCTGGGCCTGCTGCTCCCAACCTGGCTGTTCTGGGCCCAGCTGCTCGGGCCGCTCCTGGCCTGGCTGCTGCTGCTCCAGGCCTAGCAGCTCCCGACCTGGCTGCTCTGTGCCCAGCTGCTCTGGGCCTGGCCGCTGCTGCACTGGGCCTGGCTGCTGCTGCTCTGGGCCTGGTTGCTCCGAGCCTGGCCACTCCTGGCCTGGCTGCTCCTGGCCTGGCTGCTGCTGCTCCAGGCCTAGCTGCTCCCGACCTGGCTGCTCCCAACCTGGCCGCTCCCGACCTGGCTGCTCTGCACCCAGCTGCTATGGGCCTGGCCGCTGCCGCACTGGGCCTGGCTGCTGCTGCTCTGGGCCTGGTTGCTCCGGGCCTGGCCGCTGCTGCTCCTCAGGTCGACACTCTATACACTGAGCCAAAGTGGTTAGGGAAAGAAATTGACTTTTGGTGTTGATTTTTTTATCCTGGTACATTGACAAATTCATTTATTAAATCTAGTAGTTTTTTTGGTGGAGACTTTAGTGTTTTCTATGTACACTATCATGTCATCTGCAAATAATGACAGTTTTTACTTCCTCCTTTCCAATTTGGATGCCTTTTATTTCTTCTTATCTGATCGCTGTGGCTAGGACTTCCAGTACTATGTTGAATGAAAGTGGTGAAAGTGAATATCCCTGTCTTGTTCCTGTTCTTAGGTTTTAATTTTTGCCCATTGAGTATGATGTTAGCTGTAGGTTTAGTATATATGGCCTTTATCATGTTGATATATGCTCCCTTTCAGAGAACCAGCTCTTGTTTCACTTATTCTTTTGTATTTTTTTAGTCTCTGTAATTTATTTCTGCTCTATTTATTACATTATTTCCTTCTTTATTATTATTGCCTTCCTTCCACTTACTCTGAGCTTTGCTTGTTGTTCTTTTTTTTAGTTCTTTAAGTACCCTGTTTCCCAGAAAATAAGACAGTGTCTTATATTAATTTTTTCTCCCAAAGTTGCACTAGGTCTTATTTTCAGGGGATGTCTTATCTTTCCATGCGCTAGGTCTTCTTTTTGGAGGATGTCTTATTTTCGGAGAAACACAGTAGTAGAGTTAAATAGTTTATTATTAATTTTTCTTGTGTTTTGAGGTAGGCCTGTAGTGCCATGCACTTCCCTCTAAGGACTCTTTTGCTGTGTCCCCGAGATTTTGTGTTGCTGTGTGTTGATTTTCATTTGTTTCTAAGGTTTTTCCTTTCTTCCACCTCCTCCTCTTCCTCCTCATTTTCCTCCTTGTTTTCCTCCTTCTTTAAATCTTTATTGTTGAGAATATTACAGATATCTCCCTTTCCCCCCATTGCCTTCCTCCTCCTCCTCCTCCTCCTCCTCCTCCTCCTCCTCCTCCTCCTCCTCCTTCTTCTTTCTCTTCTTAAAGAATACCCTTCAACATTTTCTGTAATACTGGTTTGGTGGTGATTAACTTCTTTAGCTTTTTCTTGTCAATGAAGCTGTTTATCTGACATTCAATTCTAACAGATAGATTTGCTGGATAGAGTAATCTTTTGTTTTCTTTTTAATTTAATAAATCTTTATCACTCAGATTATTACAATTGTTCCCCCCCCCATAGCTCCCTTCCACTCAGTTTACCCCACCCTTTGCCCTTACCTCCTCCCTCACATTGTCCTTATCCATAGGTGTACGATTTTAGTCCAGTCTCTTCCTGCACCTCCACACCCCTTTTCCCCCTGATAATTATCAATCCACTTCCTTTCTTTGCCCCTGATTCTATTATATTCACTAGTTTATTCTGTTCCTCAGATTTTTAATTCACTTGATTTTTACCTTTTACATTTTATATATGTATTTGTTGATTATAATTTTTATCTTTACTTGTTTCTTCTTCTTCCTTTTCTAAAAGAATACCTTTCAGCATTTCATATAGTACTGGTTTGGTGTTAATGAACTCCTTTAACTTTTTCTTATCTGTGAAGCTCTTTAACTGCCCTTCAATTCTGAATGATAACTTTGCTGGGTAGAGTAATCTTGGTTGTAGGTTCTTGCTATTCATCACTTTGAATATTTCTTGCCACTCTCATCTGGCCTGCATAGTTTCTGTTGAGAAATCAGCTGATAATCGTATGGGTTCTCCCTTGTAGGTAACTAAATGTTTTTCTCTTGCTGCTTTTAATATTCTCTCTTTGTCTTTTGTCCTTGGCATTTTAATTATGATATGTCTTGGTGTGGTCCTCTTTGGATTTCTTTTGTTTGGGGTTCTGTACACTTCCTGGACTTGTAAGTCTATTTCTTTCACCAGGTGGGGGAAGTTTTTGGTCATTATTTCTTCAAATATGTTTTCAGTATCTTGCTCTCTCTCTTCTTCTGGCACCCCCATAATTCTGATGTTGGTACACTTGAAGTTGTCCCAGAGGCTCCTTACACTATCTTCAACTTTCTGGATTCTCTTCTCTTCTTGCTTCTCCAGAGAAGTATTCTTTGCCTCTTTGTATTCCAAATCTTTGACTTGATTCTTGCGTTCCTCTAGTCTGCTGTTGGATCTCTGAATAATATTTTTTATTTCAGTCAGTGTATGTTTAATTTCTAGTTGGTTCTTTTTCATATCCTCGAGAGTCTCATTAAATTTATCGGCCTTTTCAAAGAAATTCTTGAAAAATCTTATAACCGTGGTTTTGAACTCTATATCCAGTCTTTTGTTCTTCTCCATTTCTTTCGTTTGAGATCTGTTTCTTTGTGTCCTTATTTTCACTGCTTCCCTGAGTTGGTAGGGTGGCTTTGTGTGCTTGGTGTCCTATATGGGCCGGTGGGTCAGCCTCCCCAGTTACCTGAGGTAGACACTCGTGGTACTCCCCTTTGTGAACTGTGTGCTAAGTCTTGATTGTTGTTGGTATCACTGGGACGAATTGACCTCCAGGCCAATTGGATGTATCAGCTGTGTCCACGCCAGGATACCTTCTGTATTGGAGACAGTCTTATAGGATCATATTTGCAAAATTGCAAAAGCTTCTGTGCTCAGCTTGGATGGGGTGCAGTCAGAATTGAGATTCAGTGTAGTCAGGAGCTTCTGACTCCTTCCGCTATGGAGAGGCTGCGCCAACCTCCGCAGTCAGACCTCTCTCTGCACGTGCCTCTAGATCCTGCCCGCTTCGGCTCCCTGCTCCCTCAAGTCTCCAAGTCTCTGAGTCTCCATGTGCCTTTCTCTACAGTCCAGACTCCACTTGTATGAGCCTGGGTCTACAGGGTTTCAACCAGGGCTGGTTTTCAGTGCAGTCAGAACTGGGGTTCAGTGCAGTCGGGGCTTCCTTTGCCCTCCCACCAACCAGGCACTCACTCGGCTGCCCTTCCTCTCTGCATGCGCGTGTCTCCCTCTCTCAGCGCTGTGCGGCTCCCCTGATCCGTGAGCCTCTCTCCTTCTTTCTGGTTGTAGAATTTCCACTCTGCCAGCTTTCCTGTGGTTTTGGATGATGTTCGTTCTGTCTTTTAGTTGTTGTTTTAAAATTGTTGTGCGAGGCGGCAGTTTACGTGCTTACCTAGGTTTCTCTCTGGGTAGAGTAATCTTGGTTGTAGGTTCTTGCTACTCATTACTTTGAAGTTTTTTGCCACTCCTTTCTGGCATGAGTAGTTTCTGTTGAGAAATCAGCTGACAGTCATATGGGCACTTCCTTGTAGGTAATTAACAGTTTTTCTCTTAAGATTCTCTCTTTGTCTTTAAACCTTGGCATTTTAATTACGATGTGCCTTGATGTGGGCCACTTTGGGTTCCTCTTGTTTGGGGTTCTCTGTGCTTCCTGAACTTGTAATTCTATTTATTTCACCAGGTAGGGGAAGTTTTCTGTCATTATTTCTTCAAATAGGGTTTCAGTATCTTGCTCTCTCTCTTCTCCTCTGGCTCCCCATAATGTGAATTTTGGTATACTTGAAGTTGTCCCAGAGGCTCCTATACTATCTTCATATTTTTGGATTCTATTTTTTTTATCCATATTGTTCATGTCTCTTTATTATGAAATACACAATTTTAAACAAAAAAATGACAAAGGACATGAGTGTATGTTTGTTGTAAAGAATTTCACATGGTTCACATGGGAATATACAGAGTAGAAAAGCCCAGTTTCTTCAAACCACCCCTCGACTCCAATTTCTTTCAGAGGCAACAGCTAAAATGCTTGGGGAAAACACCGCACTTTCTAGACCTGTTATTTTAAAACACAAAGTTTTATAGCATGCTACTCATTGCTAACAGTCTGCTTTTCTACTGATATGTCTCAGAGAGCACTCCATAGGACTGCATGGCAGCACTTGCTCATTCTCTCCTTTTTCCCAATTGCATGATACTCTGCAGCATGGCTGTGCTGTCATTTAACTGCCCCCTTCCCCCCGCCTGGCTGCCAATTCTGGGACTCCCCTTCGGTGCGCACTGTTCCCACACGCACAGGCTTGTAGGAGGCCCACAGGCCATGTCCCTGTGTCCGTCACATTTGCTGTAAGCCTTCTCTGGGAATGTCTCCCTTTGTTTCCATTTCAGTGTGATCCAATGCTGCCAGGATAGTTTTCTGAGCAGTATCGTAGTTTGCCAGAGCGGACATTAAATCCAGGAGGTGAAATCTCAGAGGCCATCTGCTGTGCCTTTAAAATCCTCACATCTGCATTTGTTCATGCCTGGCACGTGGCTGACATTGATAAATGTTTGAGTAGATAAGGAAAAGCTGACTGCACGTGAGAGATATGAAAATAAGGTGTCCATAGCCCCAAAGTCCCTAAAGTTGGAAATGAGGTCTAAAATTGGTTAGTAAATCAAGACTTAATTTGATGCCAAGTTTTGTATCTTATGTCCAGAAGCTAGAAAACACTGCAGGGTTTCTAGTTTAAGATGGATGAAAATTTTTGTTTCTTTACTACTGAAGTCATCTCAAGGAATCCCATAAATGAAGGGAGAGAGAAAATGTAAGATTAAAGACCAAAGAGCATGGTTTGTACCCAGGTTTCGGCACAAAAAAAAAAAAAAAAAAACCCACAAAAAAAAACCAACACAACAAAATAAAAACAAAACACCCGTCCCCCCAAAATACAGAGTAACAAGAAAGATCCAAGCAGGAAGTTACAGGCACATCTGCATATATCTTAGTTTTATAAAATTACATTAAGTGCCTTTTAATGTAAAAATATTTACATTGAACACCCGCCCCATCCTTGCCGCTTCTCTACAGATCATATCCATTTTTAAATTTTTTCTTTTTAAAAAAATTTGTTTTGTTTGTTAATCCTCACCCGAGGTCATTTTTCCATTGATTTTTAAAAAATATATTTTATTGATTTTGTACAGAGAGGAAGGGAGAGAGATAGAGAGTTAGAAACATCGATGAGAGAGAGTCATTGATCAGCTGCTTCTTGCACACCCCCTATTGGGGATATGCCCGCAACCAAGGTACATGCCCTTGACTGGAATCGAACCCGGGACCCTTCAGTCCCCAAGCCGACACTCTATCCATTGAGCCAAACCGGTCCCGGCTCCATTGATTTTTTTTTTAAGGGGGGGGTTAGAAGAGAAAGGGAGAGATAGAGAACAACATCGAGGTGAGAGAAACGCATTGATTGGTTGCCTCCTGCTCGAGTCCTGACCAGGGCCTGGGCCTGGGCCTGGGCCTGGGAGGAGCCTGCAATCAAGGTACCTGCCCTTGACCAGAATCGAATCTGGGACTCGTTTGTCTGCAGGCCGACACTCTACCCACTGAGCCACACCAGCTGGGCCAGATCACATCCTTAATGGGCAGCCGAGGAAGCAAGAGCTCAGCTTCACTTGCCACTCCTCCAGGCGGCCAGGCCCTGGGCAGCGGGGACCGTGGCAATTCTGTCCCTGAAGGTTCAGAGGCAACATGGCCTGCTAAGCACCACAGCTGGAACCGGACAGCAGTGTCACGGCCCAGGAACACAGGACACAGTCAGGGTGGAAGTCTTGGGTAGGAATGGAGGAAGTATGAATGCCTTTGTGAGCCTCAGGCCTCCCCTGCCGCTGCCTGCCCCGCAGGCTCCTCTGAATGCAGTTTTGGATGCTGTGGACACAGGCCGTCCAGCATCTGCAGGTCCTCTGAGAGACCGCTCCTCAGATCCTCATGGCTGCTCAGAAACTCTCTCACCGCCTCCAGCCGCGTTAGGATCTCTTCTGGAAACACCTCTTGTCTTTTGCTTGAAGATAAAGTTCTTGAAGTTTTTCCTTGAGAAATTCCATTTCGATTTCATGGACTTGGCTCTCACTCAGGTAAACGCCGGTGTCACAGCCACAGCCACTCGGTGATCTTCCTCGGGGATGAGGACGGCCCAGTCGGATGTCAGCAGCTCTTCCATTCTGGAGTGCGCCTCCACAATCTCTGGCATTCGTTCAGGAAATCCTGGGTCTTCATCTGGAAATCTGAAGCCACACAGAAGATACCTTCATCGCTGAAGAGTGCATGATACCGTTAGGACACTGCATCACTGTCCGCTCCACCGGGAAGTGAGCGCAGGCGTTGGTGAGGTTAGAAGAGCCACTGCGTCAGGCTCCTGGTCCTGCTTTGTCTGCCGGTCCGCGGGCACGCAGGCCTTGGCCACCGCCCAGGCGTCCGCGGCCAGCGGCCGGCCGGCAGCTGCCCCAGTGCACGTCCCGGTCCTGCTGGTGTGGTGTCTCAGGATCTCCGTTTCCACTCCGCGCACAGCGGACACCGAGGCTGGAGCCGGCAGCCGCGGGCAGCACCGGAGCCGCAGGTGGCGCCTGGGCCCAGGCGGGGGCGCAGGCGAGCAGGCGGCGGTGGAAGGCCAGCACCTCCGGCCACGCAGCCCTGCAGGCAGCGGCCCGCCTTCACCCAGTTCTTGTTCTTGACGCAGTTGAGGCGAACCGCCAACTCCGACAGCGCCATCTCCCGCTCCTGCCGTGGCCACCGGGGCCTGGATTCTTTTTTCTTTTCTTTTTTTTTTGTTCTTGCAAAACACTTCAAACTTTACTTATAATACAATAGTATTTAATAAGTGTCGCATCAGTACAGAAAACACACAACTTACATATAGCTCATCCTTTAAAACCAGAAGAGCCATATTAAATCAGTACAGATTCTTATTTTTACTTTAAAAAAATTGAAAGTACACACTGGAACCTAATTAATAAGCAGAATACTGTCCTGATGGGAAGATTTTGACAGGAAGAAGGCATTGGAGACCCGTTATTCCAACAGAGAACCTAACCACCTGATTTATACAGAAAAAGTGCAAGCGAGCCTGCACAAACCTCCACATGCTGAGAGAAGGGGACCTGACCTACTTCAGTGTAAGCACGCACGTAAGCACACCCTCCAGGGGCACAGAGAGCATCCAAGTTTGTGGCACTAACACCTAAAAAGCATATAATACTTTGATCTTGAAGTGGGTAATTTGGAACTTCCAAGATTATATTGGATTCTTTTTTTCTTTTTGCTCTTCTGATTGTGTGTTTTTTGCTTCCTCATATTCCAAAACATTGATTTGATTCTCAAAATCCTTTTTCCCCCATAAATTTTTCTGTCACCTTTCTTTCTTTAAAAAAAAATATTTTATTGATTTTTTTACAGAGAGGGATAGAGAGTTAGAAACATCGATGAGAGAGAATCATCAATCAGCTGCCTCTTGCACACCCCTACTGGGGATGTGGCCACAACCAAGGTACCTGCCCTTGACCAGAATCAAACCTGGGACCTTTCAGTCCGCAGTCTGACGCTCTATCCACTGAGCCAAACCAGTCCCGGCTGATTCTCAGAATCTTTTACTGTACTATTGAATCCCCGTAAATATTTTTTATTTCAGTGTATGCTTAATTTCTGACCAGTCCCTTTTCATGTCTTTGAAACTCTCACTAAGGTCCTTGAAAGTCTCACTAAGTCCCCTGAAGCCTTCATTAGGATCCTTGAGTAACCATAACCATAGTATAGAACTCTGTATCTAGTAGTTTGCTTGCTTCCATTTCTTTCATTTGTAACTTTTTTTTTTTTTTTTTTTTTTTTTTGTCTCTGCATTTTGGTTGTTTCCCTGAGTTTGTTTCTATGTATTAGGAAGAGCTACTGTGTTTCCTGGAATGGGTAGAGTGGCCTTGGGTAGAAGGTGAAATGCAGGGCTCAGTGGCTCAGCCTCCCCAGTCACCTGAGCTGAGCAGTCTAGGTGCGCCCTGTGTGGGCTGTGTGCACAGTCTTGTTGTAGTTGAGCCTTGTTTGCTGTTGGTGTCACTGGGAGGAATTGACCTCCAGGCCAATTGGCTGTGAGGATCAGCTGCAGCTACAGTGGAAGAACTGCTGTGCAGAACACTCCTATGGGGCAGTACTTGCTTCAGTGGGGCTTTGGTGCTCACTGAGTCTGCCCCTTGAGTGTGTCCCTTGTGGATGTGTAGAGTTGCAATCTCGTATGGTTTGAAGATGTCCACTGGGTGCACTGTTTCTGGGGCTCCCGGGGAGGTGCAAAGTCAGCCATGGTTTGGGGCCACCTGGCAGGAGCAACAGAGAGATCTGCAGATGGCTGCTGTTTGTATTGGGCTTATGAAGTGCCCAGGCAAGGCCCAGCTGTGAAGCAAGGCAGGCTGCTGCTAGTGCCGAGTCTTAGACCTTTTAATTAATAGGTTTGGGGCATACTGATGCCAGCTACTGCTTGTTTGAGAGATTTTAGCAAAATCTGAAGCCTGAGCTAGTAAGGCCATTCATATGGAAAAGCTGCTGCAAACAGGTTGAGTGAGGATGCAAATTGGACGGGGTGGGTCTCAGGGAACCACTAGGGTGGTGTGAACAGTGTGAGCCAGGCTAATGGAAACTCAGATATGACTGTTAATCAGCTAGGCCAGTGTTCGGCAAACTCATTAGTAAACAGAGCCAAATATCAATAGTACAACGATTGAAACTTCTTTTAAGAGCCAACTTTTTTAAACTTAAACTATATATTAATAGGTAAGTACATTGTTATTAACTTAATTAGGGTACTCCTCCAATCGCACTGTACGTGTGTGCCTACAAGTGGTATTTTGTGGAAGAGTCACACTCAAGGGGGCAAAGAGCCGCATGTGACTCTCGAACCACAGTTTGCCTACCTCTGAGCTATGCAATGGGGAGGACCCAGCACAGGAACAGTGACCCCTGCAAGGACGCCTGACTGGAAGAAAGCCACCAGCATTCTTGCTGCAACACCAGATAATTCAGTTCTTTCCCATATGTCCCTGGATCCCCCAAGCTGCCTCCTGGTGCTGGAGCTCCGAGGAAGCAGGACCATGTAAGTTTGTGCTCTAGCTCTTTAAAAGGAACTGCTGGGTCTCTAGCAGCCTCCATGTCACTCAGCCACAATCCCCACTGGTTTTTACAGCCTGAAGTAAGGAGGACTTCTCTTCCCAGCTCTGGAGTCCTGGCTTGGGGACCCCTTGCTCCTAATGGGGGCCTCTGCAGCAGAGATATCTCTCCAGATTAAAAAAAGGCACACGTTGGTGTCAGACCAGCCCATTCCATGCCTCCGCCCCTCCTACCAATCTCCATGTGTACTTCTTTACTTCTCTGGTTGCTTCAGTGGGGACTTCCATTCAGCCAGCTTTGAGGTGGTTCTGAAAGGTGGTTGTTTTGCACATTAGTTGTGAATTTGATGTGATTGTGGGAGGCAGGGAGCACCAGTGTTTTTCTATGCTATCATTTTGGTTCTCCCTTTTTCTTTCCTAAAACAGGCCCATAAGCTACACATTCCCCTCTGAGTTTGAGCATGTTGTACTTTCATTTTCATTCATCTCAAAGTATTTTATAATTTCCTTTTTTATTTCTTTTTTTGACCCCTTGGGTATTTAGGAACATGCTGTTTAATTTCTACACATTTGTGAATTTCCCAAGTTTCTTTCTGTAATTGATTTTTAATTTCTTTTTATTATTGTCAGAGAAAATACTTTATATAACTTCAATCCTTTTCAATTTATAAAGATTTTATTTGTTTTATGTCCTAGCATATGATCTCTTCTAGATAATCTTACATGTGCACTTGAGAAATATGTATGTTTTTGCTGTTGTTGGGTGGAGTATCATTCTATAGGTTCTATGGATCTGGTTGGTTTATAGTGTTGTTCAGTTTTTCTATTTTCTTGTTAATCTTGTGCCTAATGATTTCATCTGTTGTGGAAAGTAGAATATTAAAGTCTCCAACTTTGTAGTTAATGGTCTATTTCTCCCTTTATTGCTGTATGTTTTTTGAGTTATGTATTCAAATGCACTGTTACTAGGTATACATATGACTATAATTGTTATAGCTTCCTAGATTGGTCCTTTTATCTTATAAAATGTTCCACTTTATCTCTGGTAACATTTTAAATATATATATATTTTTAAATTTATTTTAGAGAGGAAGGGAAAGGGAGAGAGAGATGAAAACCAATGACCGCAGGCTCAGACATTGGTGTGTGTGCTTGGCTGAGGAGCCAATGGGGCGAAGCTGCTGTCTGTGGGATTGTGACCCATGGCCTCTTAAGTCAGGATCCCGCCCAGGCGGAACGATCCGGCAGCATTGCGGGCAGAGCCTTGGTTGGCCTCGGACAGCGGGTCCCCCGCCGCCGCTGTCCCTGCCGGTTGGAGGGCAGGGTCGGAATGGAGAGCGCTTTGTCCTGGGCCACCTCCTCACCCTTCACCCAACACTTGTTAGTGGGAACCTGATGCTAAACCACTTATAGACCACCTGCTTCTGGGCGGGGCTTCCCACGCAGCAGGGCAGCTTCCTCGCTGCGGATCTATTGAAAGTCAGCCCTTGACACAAGGGTTTGCAGAAAGGAAAAAAGAAAGAAAGAAAGAAAGAAAGAAAGAAAGAAAGAAAGAAAGGAAGGAAGGAAGGAAGGAAGGAAGGAAGGAAGGAAGGAAGGAAGGAAGGAAGGAAGGAAGGAAGGAAGGAAGGAAGGAAGGAAGGAAGAAGGGAGGGAGGGAGGGAGGGAGGGAGGGAGAGAGAAAGATGAGAGAGCATCATTGATTGGCTGCCTCATCAGGGATCAAGTCCACTACCCACGCATGTGCCTTGACTGGGACTCAAACTTTTACCTCTTGATTCATAGGTTGACACTCAACCATTGAGCCACCATGGCCATGCACATCATTTATTTTAAAGTCTATTTTTTTTTTTTTATAATAGTGTAGCCACTCCAGCTTTCCTGTGATTGCTATTTGCATGCTATATTTTTTCCATCTTTTTACTTTCAATCTATTTGTATCTTTGAATAAAAAATGTGTCTTCTGCTTAAACCGGTTTGGCTCAGTGGATAGAGCATCGGCTTACGGACTGAAGGGTCCCGGGTTTGATTCTGGTCAAGGGCATGTACCTTGGTTGTGGGCACATCCCCTGTAGGGGGTGTGCAAGAGGCAGCTGATCGATGATTCTCTCTCATTGATGTTTCTAACTCTCTATCCCTATCTCTTCCTCTCTGTAAAAAAATCAATAATATATATATATATATATATATATATATATATATATATATATGAATGTCTTCTGTGGAAAACATATAGCTAGGTCTTGTTTTTATAAAATTTGACAATGTCGCCGAAGCTGGTTTGGCTCAGTGGTGGAGCGTTGGTCTGTGGACTGAGGGGTCCCGGGTTCGACTCCGGTCAGGGGCATGTACATTGGTTGCAGGCACATCCCCGGTGGGGGGTGTGCAGGAGGCAGCTGGTCGATGTTTCTCTCTCATCGACGTTTCTAGCTCTCTATCTCTCTCCCTTCCTCTCTGTAAAAAATCAATAAAATATATTAAAAAAATAAATAAATAAAATTTGACAATGTCTATCTTTTTATTACATTATTTAATCCATTCAAAATTGGTGATAATATTGATATAGATGGATTTATGTCTGCTGTCTTATATTTTCCTTTTCTATATATCTCATTTCTTTTTGTTCTTCTGCAGTTCCTTTATTTTCTTTTGCAATTGGTGGATATTTTATTTTGTAACAATTTAATTTCTTTAATTATTTTTGAACTTTTTTTGTTATTTCCTTAATGACTTTTCTTGGGCTTAACCAATTAGAAACAACTCATATATATATTAACTTAATTCCAGTAAATATAGAAACTTTACTACTGTATAGCTCTATTTCATTTTCTTTTTTTTATGGTATTATTTTATACATATACATTTTTATACATATTTTATACATAATTCTTTGTCTTTTCAGGAAGCCCAGGGAAGAAAGAAGGACAAGTATATAATTATAACTTCTGTCAAATTAGCCTTCTTATTTACCATTTCTGGTTCACTTTATTGGTTCCTGTGGCTTCAAGTTACCATCTGGAGTCATTTCCTTCGCCCACTCTCTTCTTTTGTGCTATTATTATATTGTGTTAAAGGCCCAACTACACAATTACATATATACATATTGTTTTATACCATTGTATTTTGTATCTATTAGAAGTAGAGAGAAAAAGCAGTATGCACTTTTACTGTCTTTTATAGTTGCCTTTACTGGTGTTCTTTGTTTTTTTCATGTAGAATTGAGTGACTGTCTAGGATCACTTCCTTCCAGCTTGAAGAACTTCCTTTAGTATGTTTTGTAAGATGGATTTCTAATAACAAATTATCTCAGTTTTGTGGAAGTCTGTTGTGCCTTCGATTTTAAAACAAAGTTTTATTAGATACTAGAGGACCAGTGCATGAATTTGTGCATGGGTGGGGTCCCTTGGCCGGGCTGGTGATCCAGATGGATGGGGGCCATTGGCTGGGGGAGGAGCTTCAGGAGAGTGGCTGCTGCGGGGAGGGGCTGTGGAAGGTTCTGATTGGGGCCATTGGGGCTGACCAGCCGGGGTGGGGGGAGCCTGCAAGAGGTTGGCCATGGCGGGGAGGGAACCATGGGAGGTTGGCTAGCCAGCCCTGAGGGCTGATCAGGCTGGCCGGGGAGAGGGACTGTGGGAGGCTGGCTAGCTGCCAGAGGTTGGCTGTGGGAACGCACTGACCAAAGTGGTATATTATTACTTAAGGGTGGGCTATTATGAGTTAAAGATGTATACCATAAATGATAAAGCAGTCTCTAAAGTCAGAAAACAAAGAGATTTAGCTAACAAGCCAACAAAGGAGATAAAATGAATCCAATAAGAATACTAAAACACACACACACAGCACAACAAAACACACACACACACACACACACACACACACACACAGAAAGCAGAGGGAGAGAAAAAGGGGAACAAAGAACAAGTGGGATGCCCGGCCCATGTGGCTCAGTGGTTGAGCATCAGCCTAGGAACCAGGAGGCCATGTTAAGATTCCTGGTCAGGGCAAATGCCCGGTTGTGGGCCCCATCCCCAGGAGGGGCGTGCAAGAGGCAACCGAGCAATGATGCTCTCTCATCATTGATGTTTCTCTCTCCCTCTCTGAAATCAATAATAATATATTAAAAAAAAAAAAAAAGAACAGGTGGGATGTATAGGAATTTAATGAACAAACTGAGCTAACAAGCAAAACAGAGACAGCCTCACTGAGCAAAAAGGAAGAGAAGAGAGAGAATCCATGGCGGAGACAGCAGCGTGGTGCTTGCTGGGGAGAGGGACGATGGAGGAGGAAGAGGCATAGGGAGAATAGTGGTGATAAAAATAAATTAATACATTTAAAAAGTTGACAAATTTAAAACTGACAATGTCAGTAATCACTTTGAGTGTAAGTGAATTAACCACCTAATTAAAAGGTAGAAATTTTCATGTTGAGTAAAAAAGCAAGACCCAACCAAATGCACACTTAAACACACTTAAAATATAAAAACATATGAAGTATGGTAGTAACCATACTTGGGTAAAAATTGCTGTTTAATATTTTAACCTTGCTGTTTTGGGTTCTGTACTTATTTGTTTGCTAAAATAATAGAAAGTTATTTTGATTTTCTGAACTTCTGTATGCTAGCCCAACACTCCATTGATGATGGTTTGAATGTTCCATTGATTGTGATCTCACCGGTCATTGAAGCACATTCCTGAGACCCGAGACAGTTTAATTATCCTAAATTGCATCAGTAGATACAGATAGTGCATTCCTGTTGACTCAGTGGTCCCAGAATCTGGACAGCACAATTATTCTAAATTGTCCAGGTAGTCCGTCCCAGATAACGTGTTTCTGTTGATTCAGTGATTTGTAGATACTTTAGATAATTAACTTGCTCAGTTCCCTTCTGTAAAATCGTGCAACAGGTTCCTCATTCCAGACCCAGAGATGTAATCAATACTTTTGTGATATTCTGACAATATAAGCCAGACGTGGCAAGCTGTTCGGGGCTACGAGATTTGGAGCTTTAGCCCCTCGTATGCCACTGGCCATTATAAATGACTCCATAATTTGACTTTTTTTGAGGTGTCCTTTGTGAGATGGGGGTTACACCACAACACATAAATAGGTTAAAAGTAAAAAGCTGCAAAAATGTTTTACATAATGCTAACACTACTCTATATTAATATTGGACAAAGTACAATCCACAACTGAAAAAGTTCATAAATTGGACTTCATTAAAATTAAAAATTTGTTGTTCAGCCTTAACCTATTTGGCTCAATGGATAGAGCGTCGGCTTGCAGACTGAAGGGTCCCAGGTTGAATTCTGGTCAAGGGCATGTACCTTGGTTGCAGGCACATCCAGTAGGGGGTGTGCAAGAGGCAGCTGATTGATGTTTCTCTCTCATTGATGTTTCTAACTCTATCCCTCTCCCTTCTTCTCTGTAAAAAATCAATGAAAAAATTTGCTGTTCAAAAGACACTGTGAAGAGAATGAAAAGACAACTCACAGCCTAGGAGAAAATATTTGCAAATATTTCTGATAAAATACATATATCTAGCCCTAGCTGGTTTGATTCAGTGGTCAGAGCAACAGCCCAGGGACTGAAGGCTTTCAGGTTCGATTCTGGTCAAAAAATGTACCTTGATTGCAGGCTCGATCCCCAGCCAGCACTGGGCTTGTGCAGGAAGCCACCAATCCATGTGTCTCTCTGATTTCCCTGTCCCTCCCACTCTTTTTAAAAGTCATTGGAACAAATAGTGAGGATTAACAACAAAAAACAATTTGTAAAAAAAAAAAGAATGATTCTAGCCTGGCCAGAGTAGCTCAGTGGTTGAGCATCAACCTATGAACCAGGAGGTCACGGTTTGATTCCTGGTCAGGACAGGCCCGGGTTGCAGCTTGATCCCCAGTGTGGGGCATGCAGGAGGCAGCTGATCAAGGATTCTCTCTCATTATTGATATTTCTATCTCTCTTTTCCTCCCTCTCCCTTCCTCTCTGAAATCAATAAAAATATTTTTAAAGTAAGTAAATAAATAAATAAAATAACATTAAAAAAAGATTATCTAAAATATATAAAGAATCCTAAAAACTCAGAATTAAGAAAACAAACTACCTCATTAAAAAATCAATTGTATTTTTATATGCAAAGAGCAACAGAGAAAAAGAGAACCAAGATGGCAGCCTAGGTCAGCGTTTTTCAACCGCTGTTCCGCGGCACACTAGTGTGCCGCGAGATGTTGCCTGGTGTGCCGTAGGTGCAGACAAGACAAGAATTTTATAATTTTTCACTATTTTGTTTACTTAATATTTCATAATAAAGTAATTATAAAATACTTTCTTTGTGTTTATTTGATTCCTATTCAAGAGAATTACTTTATATATAGTCAATCTAGGCACAGAGTTAAATTTTTTAACATTTTCTAATGGTGGTGTGCCTTGTGATTTTTTTCATGAAACAAGTGTGCCTTTGCCCAAAAAAGGTTGAAAAACACTGGCCTAGGTAAGCACCTAAGCTGCCGCCTCGCAAAACAATTTCAAACAACAATTAAAATCAGACGGACTTCATCCAAAAACACAGGAAGGCTGGCGGAGTGGGAAATCTGCAACCAGAAAGAAGGAGAGAGGCTCACGGATCGGATTGGGAGCCGCAAAGCGCTGAGGTAGGGAGACGCTTGCGCGCAGAGAGGAAGGGCGGCTGAGTACCTGGCTGGCGGGAAGGGAAAGGAAGCCCCCGGCTGCACTGAACCCTTTCCGACTGCACTGAACCCCAACCCCGGCCGAAATCCCGTGGATCCAGGCTCGTATGGGTGGAGTCCGGACTGTAGAGAAAGGCACCTGGAGACTCAGAGACTGGGAGACCGGGGGAGCCGCAGCAGGCAGGGTCTACAGTCGCGTGCGAGTGAGTCTGCACAGAGGTCTGACTGAGGAGGTTGCCACGGCCTCTCCATAGTGGAAGGAGTCAGAAGCTTCAGACTACAGAGACCCATCCCAATTCCGAGCGAGCTCCTGGGGCACCCATGCTCTTGCACGGGGAATCTGGCCAGTCAGGCAGAAACTCAGGGGAGCCACAGAAGGCAGAGGTCAGGCGGAAACTCGGGCAAGTGCACAAGGGCAGGGCTGGTGGGAAGCCAAGACTGTCAGCTCAGCCCTGAGACTCTGCCCCATCCAAGCTGAGCACAGAGGCTTCTGCAATTTTGCAAGTCTGATCCTATAAGACTGTCTCCAATACAGAAGGTATCCCAGAGTAGACACAACTGGTACTCACATCCAATTGGCCTGAAAGTCAATTCCTCCCAGGGATACCAACAACAATAAAGACTTAGCTACAACAGGACTGTACACGCAGTCCACATAGGGGAACACCAAGAGTGTCTACCTCAGGTAACTGGTAGGCTGACCCACTGGGCCATATAGGACAGCAAACACACAAAGCCATCCTACCAACTCTGGGAAGCAGCAAAAATGCCAAGACAAGGAAATAGATCTCAAATGAAAGAGATGGAGAACAAAAGACTAGATATATAGTTCAAAACCACGGTTATAAGGTTTTTCAAGAATTTCCTAGAAAAGGCAGGTAAATTTATTGAGACCCAACTAGAAATTAAACATAAACTGACTGAAATAAAAAAATTATTATTATTATTATTATTATTATTATTATTATTATTATTTTTGTTTGTTTGTTTGTTTGGGAAGGCTCCATTTTTATTTATTTTTTTAAAATTTTTTTAGAACTAAAAATATGTTTTATTTTTTATTTTATTTTATTTTATTTATTTATTTTTTTAATATATTTTATTGATTTTTTTTGCCCCCCTCCCTCCCTCCCCCACATCCCTTCCCTCCCCAGAGTTTTGTGTCCATTGGTTGTACTTATATGCATGTATAAAAGACCTTCGGTTGATCTATTATCTCCCCCAGATCTTCCTCCCCTCCCCGCTGTAATTTGACAGTCTACTTGTTGATATACTGTCTAGTTGTTGCTTTACTGTCTCTATATCTATCTTTTGGTTCATCAGTTTATAATGCTCTTTATTATCCACAAATGAGTGAGGTCATGTGGTATTTCTCTTTCATTGATTGGCTTATTTCACTCAGCATGATGTTCTCCAATTCCATCCAGGTTGCTGCAAATGATGAGAATTCCTTCTTTTTTATGGCAGCATAGTATTCCATTGTGTAGATGTACCATAGCTTTTGGATCCAATCATCTGCTGACGGACACTTAGGCTGTTTCCAAATTCTGGCTATTGTAGATTGTGCTGCTATAAACATAGGGGTGCATATATCCTTTCTGATTGGTGTATCTAGTTTCTTGGGATATATTCCTAGAAGTGGGATTACTGGGTCAAATGGGAGTTCCATTTTCAGTTTTTTGAGGAAACTCCACACTGTTCTCCACAGTGGTTGCACCAGTCTGCATTCCCACCAGTAGTGCACGAGGGTTCCTTTTTCTCCTCAACCTCGCCAACACTTGTCGTTTGTTGATTTGTTGATGTTGGCCATTCTGACAGGTGTGAGATGGTACCGCATTGTTGTTTTGATTTGCACCTCTCGGACAATTAGTGACTTTGAGCATGTTTTCATGTGCCTTTTGGCCTTCCTTCTGTCTTCTTTTGAAAATATTCTGTTTAGGTCCATTGCCCATTTTTTAATTGGATCATTCATCTTCCTTTTATTTAGTTGTATAAGCTGTCTGTAAATGTTGGAGATTAAACCTTTATCAGTGGTAATATTTGCAAATATGATCTCCCACACCGTGGGCTTTCTTGTTGTTTTATTGATGGTTTCTTTTGCTGTAAAAAAGCTTTTTATTTTGAAGTAGTCCCATTTGTTTATTTTCTCTTTAGCTTTCCATTGCCCTAGGGGCAGTATCAGTGAAGAAGTTCTTTTGGCATACGTCTAAGATTTTGCTGCCTGCGGATGCTTCTAGTATTTTTATGGTTTCCCGTCTGATGTTTAAGTCCTGTATCCATTTTGAGTTTATCTTTGTGAATGGTGTAAGTTGGTGATATAGTTTCATTCTTTTGCATGTGTCTGTCCAATTTTCCCAACACCATTTATTGAAGAGACTGTCTTGACTCCATTGTATATTCGTGCCTCCTTTGTCAAATATTAATTGAGCATAGTGATTTGGGTTGATATTTGGGTTCTCAATTCTATTCCATTGATCTATTTGTCTGTTCTTGTGCCAGTACCAGGCTGTTTTGAGAACAGTGGCTTTGTAATATAGTTTGAAGTCTGGTATTGAGATCCTTCCTACTTTACTCTTCTTTCTCAGGATTGCTGTGGCTATTTGGGGTCTTTTATTGTTCCAAATGAACTTTTGGAGAGTTCTTTCTAGGTCAGTGAAATATGTCATTGGTATTTTAATGGGGAGTGCATTGAACATATAGATTGCTTTAGGAAGTATGGACATTTTGATGATGTTGATCCTACCAATCCATGAACATGGTATGTTCTTCCATCTCCTTACATCTTCGTCTATCTCTTTTTTCAGTGTCGTGTAGTTCTCCGCATATAGGTCCTTTACTTCCTTAGTTAAATTTATTCCTAGGTATCTTAATTTTTTTGGTGTGATGGTAAATGGAATTGCTTTTTTAGTCTCTGTTTCTGCAGTTTCTCTGTTGGTGTATAGAAATGCCATGGATTTCTTGGCGTTGATTTTGTATCCTGCTACATTGCCAAATTCATTTATTAAGTCAATTAGTTTTTTAATGGAGTCTTTTGGGTTTTTTATGTACAATATCATGTCATCTGCAAATAAGGATAACTTTACTTCTTCTTTTCCAATTTGGATGCCTTTTATTTCCTCCTCTTGTCTAATTGCAATGGCTAGTACTTCCAGTACTATGTCAAACAGGAGTGGCGAGAGTGGGCATCCCTGTCTTGTTCCTGTTCTTAGAGGGAATGGTTTTAGTTTTTGCCCATTGAGTATAATGTTGGCTGTGGGTTTATCATATATAGCTTTTATTATGTTGAGGTATAATCCTTGTACTCCCACCTTATTAAGAGTTTTTATCAGAAAAGGGTGTTGGATTTTATCGAATGCTTTTTCTGCATCAATTGATATGACTATATGATTTTTATCTTTCAATTTGTTTATTTGATGTATCACGTTTATTGATTTGCGGATATTGTACCATCCTTGCATTCCTGGAATAAATCCTACTTGGTCGTGGTGTATGATCTTTGTGATGTTCTTCTGGAGTCGATTTGCTAGAATTTTGTTGAGGATTTTGGCATCTATGTTCATGAGGGATATTGGCCTGTAATTCTCTTTCTTTGAGTTGTCTTTATCTGGTTTTGGTATTACGGTGATGCTGGCTTCACAGAAGGAATTTGGAAGTGTTCCTTCCTCTTGGATTTTTTGGAATAGTCTGAGGAGGATAGTTTTTAGTTCTTCCTTGAATGTTTGGTAAAACTCTCCTGTGAAGCCATCTGGCCCTGGGCTTTTGTTTGCTGGAAGCTTTTTGATGACTGTTTCAATTTCTTCCCAAGTCACTGGTTTATTGAGATTTTTAGATTCTTCCTGATTGAGTTTTGGAAGGTTGTATTTTTCTAGGAATATGTCCATTTCCTCCAGATTGTTCAGTTTGTTGGAGTAGAGTTGTTCATAGTATTTTGTAACAATCCATTGTATTTCAGTGGGGTCTGTTGTTATTTCACCTCTTTCATTTCTGATTTTGTTTATTTGGGTCCTCTCTCTTTGTTTCTTGGTTAGTCTGGCTAGAGGTCCATCTATCTTGTTTATCCTTTCAAAGAACCAGCTCTTGGTTTTGTTGATCTTATGTATTGTTTCTTTGGTCTCTATGTCGTTTATCTGTGCTCTGATTTTTGTTATTTCCTTCCTTCTACTTACACTGGGCTTTTCTTGTTGCTCTTTTTCTAACTCTTTGAGTTGTAGAGTTAGATCATTTGTTACACTTTTTTCTAGTTTTTTGCAATAGGCTTGTAAGGATATGAACTTCCCTCTCAAAACTGCTTTTGCTGTGTCCCATAGATTTTGGATTGTTGTGTTTTCATTGTCATTTGTTTCCAGGATGTTTTTAATTTCTTCCTTGATTTCTCTGGTAACCCAGTCCTTGTTTAATAGCATGCTATTTAGTCTCCATGTGTTTGATTTCTTTGGATTATTTTTATTGTAGTTAATTTCCAGTTTTATGCCATTATGGTCTGAGAAGATGCTTGATATGATTTCTATCTTCTTGAATTTGAAGAGACTTTGCCTATGTCCCAGAATGTGGTCTATCTTTGAGAATGTCCCATGTGCATTTGAGAAGAATGTATATTCTTTGGCTTTGGGGTGGAATGTTCTGAAGATGTCAATTAATTCCATCTTGTCTAGTGAGTCATTTAGGATTGATATTTCTTTGCTGATTTTTTGTTTAGATGATTTGTCGAAGGGTGACAGTGGGGTATTAAAATCTCCTACTATGATTGTATTGCTGTTAATCTCTCCCTTAATGTCCTCCAGCAGTTTTTTTTATGTATTTGGGTGCTCCAGTATTGGGTGCATATATATTTACCAGGGTTATTTCTTCTTGTTTGATTGCTCCCTTTAGTATTATGAAGTGGCCTTCATTGTCTCTTGTTATGTCCTTCACTCTGAGATCTAATTTGTCAGATATAAGTATTGCTACCCCAGCTTTTTTTCATTTCCATTTGCCTGGAAAACCTTTTTCCATCCCTTCACCCTCAGTCTGTGTGCATCTCTTTTTCTGAGGTGGGTTTCTTGTAGACAACAGATGTATGGGTCTTGTTTTCTTATCCAATCTGTTACCCTATGTCTTTTGATTGGAGCATTTAAACCATTTACATTTAATGTTATTAATGATAGGTACTCATCTGATGCCATTTTTATTCTATACCCCTGTGTTCCTTCTTCGCTTCCTATGTCTTTATTTTTACAGTAGACCCTTTAGCATTTCTTGCATTGCTGGTTTGGTGGAGATAAATTCCTTTAGTCTTTTTTTGTCTGTGAAGCTCCTGATTTCCCCTTCAATTTTGATTGATAGTCTTGCTGGGTACAGTATTCTTGGATTCAGACCCTTTCTTTGCATGACTTTGTATATTTCATCCCATTCCCTTCTGGCCTGATAAGTTTCTGTTGAGAAATCAGTTGTTAGTCTGATGGGGGTTCCTTTATATGTAACTTTCTGTCTCTCTCTGGCTGCTTTTAAGATTCTAACTTTGTCATTGGTGTTTGCCAATTTAATTATAATATGTCTTGGCGTCGGTCTTCTGGGATCCATTTTGCTTGGGACTCTGCACGCATCTTGGTTTTGTGTGGATTTTTTCTTCTCTATCTCAGGAAAATTTTCTGTCATTATTTCTTGAAATACGTTTTCCATGTCTACCTCGGTTTTCTTTCCTTCCGGAACCCCTATTATTCGAATATTGTTTTGTTTTGCATTGTCCCAAAGCTCCCGTAGGCTCTCCTCCTGCTTTTTAATTTTTTTTTCTAGAAGCTGCTCTAATTGAGTATTTTTTCCATCTTGTCTTCTGGCTCACTGATGCGATCCTCTGCTTCTTCAAGTCTGCTCTTGATGCTTTCTATTGAGTTCTTCATAGTAGCGATGTCATTTTTCATTTCATCTTGAGTCATCTTCATTTCCTCTTGGTTTTTTTTCATTTCCTCTTGGGTCTTACTCATATTGTCAAATTTGTCTTCCATTCCTTTTAGCCATCTTAAGATCGTTACTCTGAATTATTGCTCTGGTAGGTTGCTTGCCTCTATATCGTTTACTTCCTTTTCTGGTGAAGCCAGCTTTTCTTTCATATGCGGGCTGTTTTTTTGTTCTCCCCATGATCTAGGATGTCTGGTTGTGTAGTTCTCTCTCTCCTGCTTTGATTTAAAGGCACAAAATACAACACAACCAGGTACAACACACAAGGCACTGAATAGAAATGTGTTTGCAATATTAATAACCACCAATAAGAGTGACTAGAACCCAGCTAACAAAAACATACAATCAAACAAAAAGCATAGGCAAATCAATCTTATAAACGAAAAGCATACAACTTCAGTAAAGTTAACATTCAAAGAATTAGAGAGAAAGACTGTTTTGTTTTTTTTGTTTTGTTTTGTTTTTAGGACAACTACGAGGGAGGTGTGAATGGGTTTGGAGCAGGTAGTTGGAAATTAGATATATACAAGTAGGGTGAAATTTTAGGAGGGGGTAGACAGAAGGAATGGGGGAAATCTAGAGCAGGAAAGGGTTAAGATAAACAGGGTATCAAAGGAAAAGATTGGAAAGAGGGTGAAGGCATAAAGGTAGGGTTGAGATAGAATAAAGCGTTGGAGAAAGAAGGATAGATAAAGACTGTAGAACAGTAATCCTGAAATTAGAATATATATATATATATATATATATATATATATATATAATCAAATGAAATAAAAATAATAAAAATAAACAAAAGAAAATAAGATGAAAAAGGTAAATTAGTAGTAGTAATAATGTTGATTACATATACAATGTAATAATTATCAAGATAAAATCAAGTGAGGAAAAAGAAAAAAAAATAGTTTCTTGAGTAAACGTTGCAAATAATGAAAACAAAAATAAAAAACAAAAATTTAAAAATTAAAAAAATAATAATAAAAATTAAAAAAATTTAATTAAAATTTGCAGTAATGAAGGTCATTCGCTTCCTCTATTGTTATGATCCAGTCCTGATTTTTAGGCAGATTTTGCTTTGTTTTTATTACACTAAAGTCAATTTGTGAATTAGCCTCTGGGGGCAGTGTTTCTGGGTTGACTTCCATACTCTAGAGCAGAGGTTCCCAAACTTGTTTGTGCCGTAGACCCCTTGCCATGTTTTTCGGTTTTGGGTAGACCCCCTACTTACCTGATATTGATTTTTTTGTAAATTTCTAACTGTAGTGAAGTTTAGTGTTAAAATTTAATAAAAAATAATGTACCTACTTTTCTCCGGCATTCTCAAACAAAATAACACTGATTCACTATAATTTGTATGATAAACTACCAGTTTATATTTTTTAAAATATTTTCTCAGCACTTTCCTATTCAAGATTCAGGAAACGAATGAACGTATTTTTCTCACATTCATATTTATAGAGTGACGAATTGAACAAGTCGGTGCAAGTTCGCGAAGCTTTGAGACAAAAATTGGCAAGAATGTTTACTGCGCGTATGCTTGTAACAAGATGATACTGGTATATCATTATGTGCAGGTTTTTATCCTACAACTTACACAATTTTATAAACATATATAATAAATTTTTTACTTCATAGGTACTTTTATAAATAATTTATATGTTTTTATATTATAAGATAATATGATGTAAGTAAATAGGTACTATCAGTGTATGTTGAGATCCACTATCGTGGACCCCCATTTTCATTTCATGGACCCCCAAATTTTTTTTTCACTGATGTAGACCCCTTGCAGGTTGTCATAGACCCCTGGGGGTAGATATAGACCACTTTGGGAATCACTGCTCTAGAGCCTCTCCAGCTTTTTTTTTTTTTTTCCGTCCTCTCTGAAGCTGGAACTACAGAGGGAGGAGGTCCGAGCAACTGCAATCTCCCGCAACTCTCCGATATCCCTCCGAGCCGGAGCCAAATGTGTTGCTCTTTAGATATCTCCCCTGTTAGGAGCCCCGTCCACTTTCAAGGGTGACAACCGCCCAACAGCGGGGGCTTCTACTTGTAATCACCGCCCTTGTCCTCCAGCTTCCGCGAGCGCGCTCTGTGCGTGCAGGCTTTTTGTTTTCGCCGCTAGCGCTCTCCACCCTCTCCCCGCGAAATCTGACCTTTTCGCTGAGCAGTGGGGCAATCCTGTGAGGGCAGGTGTTCGCGCCGCCTGGGATCTGCGTTCTGGGGGTCACAGATGCTTGGTAGTCGCTGCGGCTGTGGACACTCAGGCCTCTGACACGATCCTATCTTCCTCTCAAGATGGCGAGGTTTCCCCGTCCAAGCCGGTAGGTAGCTCCAGGCAGGGACACAGCCTGCATGGGTGCTTCCCTGTGAGGGGCACCTCTGTCAGCAGCCCCCCAGCAGTTCCTTCTGGTGTTCTCTGTCTCCCAGCTTGCCGATAAACACTCACCTGAAATAAAAAAAAAATTATTATACAGAGATCCAACAACAGACTGGAGGATCACTTGAATCAAGTCAAAGATTTGGGATACAAAGAGCCAAAGGACACTCCTCTGGAGAAGCAAGAAGAAAAGAGAATCCAGCCAAAACCAGTTTGGCTCAGTGGATAGAGCGTTAGCCTGCAGACTGAAAGGTCCCAGGTTCGATTCTGGTCAAGGGCATGTACCTTGGTTGCGGGCACATCCCTAGTAGGGGGTGGGCAAGAGGCAGCTGATTGGTGTTTCTCTTTCATTGATGTTTCCAACTCTCTATCCCTCTCTCTTCCTCTCTGTAAAAAATCAATAATATATATATATATTTTTAAAAAGAAATAAAGAAAAAAAAGAAAAAGAAAAGAGAATCCAGAAAGTTGAAGATAGTGTAAGGAGCCTCTGGGATAACTTCAAGAGTACCAACATCAGAATTATGGGAGTGCCAGAAGAAGAGAGAGAGCAAGATACTGAAAACATATTTGAAGAAATAGTGACCAAAAACTTCCCCACCTGTGAAAGAAATAGACTTACAAGTCCAGGAAGTGTACAGAACCCCAAACAAGAGGAATCTAAAGAGGAACACACCAAGACACATCATAATTAAAATGCCAAGGACAAAAGACAAAAAGAGGATTTTACAAGCAGCAAGAGAAAAGCAGTTGGTTACCTATAAGGGAGCACCCGGACGACTATCAGCTGATTTCTCAACAGAAACTATGCAGGCCAGATGGGAGTGGCAAAAAATATTCAAAGCGAGAACCTACAACCAAGATTACTGTATCCAGCAAAGTTATTATTCAGAATTAAAGGGCAGATAAAGAGCTTCACAGATAAGAAAAGTTAAAGGAGTTCATCATGACCAAACCAGTATTATATGAAATGCTGAAAGGTATTATTTAAGAAGAGGAAGAAGATCAACTGAATTAAAAATCTGAGGAACAGAATAAATTGGTGAATATAATAGAATCAGGGGCAAATAAAGGGAGTGGATTGATAATTATCAGGGGGAAAGGGGTGTGGGGGTGCAGACAGACTGGACTAAAATCGTACTCCTATGGATGAGGACAATGGCGGGGGGGGGGGGAGGTAAGGGCAGAGGGTGGGGAGAAAACCTGGTGGAAGGCAGCTATGAGGGGAAAAAGGAAAAACAATTGTAATAATCTGAGCAATAAAGATTTATTTTTAAAAAAAAGAGCAACAGAAAAAGTATCAGCACACAATTAATTTTATAATAGCATAAGAATATTAAACATCTAGGAATTAATCTAACAAAAAATGTCTAAGAACTCTACACAAAAAACAATAAAACATTATAGAAGGAGATTATAAGAATACCTAAAAATTGAGAGATATACCATGTTATGGAAGGAAAGTCAGTTTTCCTCAAATTGGTCATGTATTGCTTACAACCCCAATGGAATCTCAGCATAAAGATGGCTGCTCAGGTAGACACCTAACCACAGCAGCACACAACAATTTCAATGGAATACAACTAAAATGTAGAGTGGACATTGCCCAGAGCCACAGGTAGTCGATTGACTGAAAATTCTACAACAAGAAGGAAAGAGAAAACCAGAAGGAAAATCAGAGGAGCTGAAAAAGCCTAAGGTACGGAGACATGCTGCGCGCCCGCAAGCGCGCGGAGAGGTCGCAGCCGGAGAGGAGGAGAGGGCTGGGTGCTGCCTGGCGTTCCCTAGCAGGAAGGAAATAAAAGCCCCAGCCTGGGCTGAACCCCAGAACCGGCAGCGCTGAGCTCCAGCTATGGGCCAGACCCTGGGGACCCAGGCTCGGGCAGGGGGAGACGGGGCTGTGAGGCGGAATCCCAGGGGAGCAGCGAAAAGCAGGGCCCCCGGAGTCGTGCACACTGCTCGCAGAGGACGGAATGTTGACTCTGATGCTGGATTACCCTAGCCGGAAGAAACAAAGCCTCCGGCAGCGCTGAGCCTCAGTCCGGACTGCTCTGAACCCCAGTTCTAGGCCAATCCCTGGGGACCCAAGCTCAAGCAGAGGGAGACAGGGCTGTGAGGTGGAGTCCTGGGAGAGTGGCGAAAAGCAGAGCCCCCAGAGTCGCGCACACTGCGCGCAGACGCGCACAATGCATGCAGAGGACAGAATGTTGACTCTGATGCTGGATTGCCCTAGCGGGAAGAAACAAAGCCTCCGGCGGTGCTGAGCCCCACTCCCGACCGCCCCGAACTCCAGTTCTGGGCCAATCCCTGGGGACCCAAGCTCGAGCAGAGGGAGACGGGGCTGTGAGGTGGAGTCCTGGGAGAGCGGTTGTGAGGTGGAGTCCTAGGAGAGCAGCGAAAGGCCAAGCCCCCGGAGTCGCGCACATTGCTTGCAAGGGAAGGAATGTTGACTCTGATGCGGGATTGCACTGGAGGGAAGGAAACAGGAGCCCTGGCCGGCTCAGGCAGGGGGAGATGGGGCTGTGAGGCAGAATCCCAGGGGAGCGGCGAAAAGCGGAGCCCCCGGAGTCGCGCACATTGCGCACAGAGAACAGTCTGTTGACTCTGATGCTAGACTCCCCTAGTGGGAAGGAGAAAAAAAGCTCCAGACTGGAGGAACGCTACGAGGAGCAGGAGCCCCTGCCGGACACCGGCCAGCCTGGTGCCAGCAAGGAACTGGACGACGGGGTCCCCAGCGGGGGGGCCCGAGCCTTCGACCACTGAGCACAGGCAATGGAGCCGAGGCCGGGGGCTGCTTCCTGGGCGGCGGTGCCAACCCCGGCAACAGGCTGAAGCAGTGCAGGAGCCCGCGGAGAACAAAGGGATGCCACAGGCCAACCTGCTGAGCTTCCAGGACAAGGAGGAAGAAACCGAAGAAGTTCTCAATGTGAAGAAATCAAGGGAGAGCAAAAGATAGTAAAATTACTTAAGAAAGAACACAAAGAAAATCTTGAAAAATCAAAGACTAAGTCAGAACTCAACTCAGCAGCCAACATCGGAACATAAATGCGTTTTTAAAATAAAATAAAATAAAAAAGGACAGAATGTTGGAACGGCGGCGGCCAGGCCTAGAGTGGCCAGGCACAAGGCAGTGGCAGCCGGACCTGGAGCAGCAACAGGCAGGCCCCAGAGCAGCAGCAGTCAGAACCAGAGCAGCAGCAGCCAGGCCTGGAGCAGTCAGACCTGGGGCAGTGGCAGCCAGGCCTGAGGCGGAGGCGGCCAAGCCCAGGGTGGCCAGTCCAGGAACACCCAGACCCCGAGTGGATGGGCCCGGAGAAGCCGGGCCCAGAGCAGCCGGGTCGGGAGCAGCCAGGCCCAGAACAGCAGTAGCCAAGCACGGAGCATCCAGGCTCAGAGCGGCCAGGCCCGGAGCAGCCGGGCCCAGAGCAGCCGGGTCGGGTGCGGCCAGGCCTGAAGCAGCAGCTGCCAGGCTGGGAGCGGCCAGGCCCGGAGCGGCCAGGCCCAGATCGGCCGGGCCCAGAGCAGCTGGGTCAGGTACGGCCAGGCCTGGAGCAGCGGCTGCCAGGCTGGGAACGGCCAGGCCCGGAGCAGCCTGGTCGGGTGTGGCCAGGCCCGGAGCAGTGGCTGCCAGGCTGGGAGCAGCCGGGCCCAGAGCAGCCAAGTTGGGTATGGCCAGGCCTGGAGCAGCAGCAGCCAAGCCCAGAGCAACCAGGTCGGGAGCGGCAGTGGCCAGACCCGGAGCATCTGGTTGTGGAACAGACCAGAGCAACAGAGGCCAGGCCCGGAGCAGCCAGGCCCGGAACAGCTCGCTCCTCGCCTGCCCCCACCCCAAGGCTGCCTCTCAGACATGGCTGGAAACTTTTGCAGGAACTTGAGGGTCTGCTGAATCAAGTGAGGAAGGCTTAGATCTGGATGTGTTGAGTTAGTATAGCGCTGGGGTGTTGATCTGTGAGTGCCTTGGGTGGGGCCTGGATGAGGTTGGTTGACCTATTTGGAAATGTCTTTTGTGTGAAGTGTATCTTTGGGCATGTGGAGGTATTATTGATATGAGAAAATGCTAAGTAACAGATTTACTATCTGAAAAGGGATTTACTATCGGGGAAAGGGAGGGAGGAAGAGACTAAACATAAACTGTGCACCTATGGATGAGGACAATGGGGGAGGGGAAGGGAGCGGAGGGTGGGGTGGGAACCTGGTGGAGGGGGGAAGAAATGAGGAACCTTTGTAATAATATGAACAATAAAGATTGATTTAAAAAAAAATTCAGAGGAACAAAAAAAAAAGAAAAGAAAAGAAAAGAAATCTCAGCATATCACGAGTTTAAAATCTAAATGGAAATGTTAGCTGTCAAGAATTGTAGTCTGAGAGACTTGCATTTTAAGACAAGAAGATTTTTATAAAGCTAAAGCAATTAAGACATATACCAGTACAAAAATAGACAATTAGCCCCACGGACAACTAAACAGAGCCCAGAATTTATGACCAACGTGGAACTAGACGCAGTGCTTCCCAAAGTGTGGTACGCGTACCCCCAGGGGTACGGGAAGAGTCTGGTGGGGTAAGTGTTGCACCAAAGTTTGATGGGGATAGGCACTGCACCGAGCTTAGCTGCGCCTAATTCTACGTTCTCATGAGTACGAGGGGTACTCAGTGTTACGGAAATTATAGAAGGGGCACACATGTCAAAAGTTTGGGAAACACTGAACTAGAGAATAGTGTGAAAAGGTCTTTTCATAAAATGTCATGGGACAATCAGATATCATTATAGGAAAACACACACACACAACTACTCTGCTTCTTCACAGGACACAGAGAGCAATTACAGATGCCTGAGAATCTAAATGGAAGAGACAAAACAACTAAAATTTGTAAATGATAAAAAAATACCTTCATGACATGGAGATCATTGAAAGGACACAAAGGGCAGCACCCACAGGAAAAACAGCTCACGAGGGTCTGTCCACCGCCTCCCCGCAAAAGTTACTACTAAGAGAATGAAAAGTAAGAGTCTGATAGGAGAGGGGGCTGGTAGCACATCGTGGTCACGTGTGCCTTCCAAAGAAGGCCTCAGCAATCCTCCCCTTTCGCACGCTTTTCTGCATGGACCTTCCCTCTCCTGCTCCAAGGACGGGAGAGCATGTCCCCAGGCCGGCTGTGACTGCTATGAAGTTGTGTTCTCTGCGAGGCTTACTGGGAAGCCAGCTCAGCACCTTGAGACGGGCAGGCTGGAGAGGCTGTGGGTGGCCGCTGACAGCCCCAGCCAAGTTCCAGGTAAGTCAGCATCAACTGGTGGCCACGCCACCCAGCCAAGCCCTCCGAGGGCTGGCAACTGTCTGAGAGGCCCCAAGAGAGAATTACCCAGCAAACTCTTCTCAAATCCCTGACTCACAGCTATAGGCAAAACCAGAAAACATTGCTGTTTTACACCACCACGTTTTGGAATAATTTGTTACACAGCAGTAATAATCAGAACCGGCAAGGACTCATATGCAGAATACAGGAACAGACCAATAAGAAAAAGACAATGGCTGGTAGGAAGGAGCAAAAGATTTGAAATCGAAATGCTCAGTTATAAACAAGTGCTCAATCTCAGCAGTAATTAAGGAAAAACTATTGGAAACCACAATGCAATGGATACCACTAGAATGGCTAAATTTTAAAAATCAAAACGGACGGTGCTGGGTCTGTACGATGGAGGGAGAGCACAGGGAACTGTGCTGCCATGGGATGCAGAGTGGTACAATGAATGAAAACCGGTGTCACTGTCTACGAGTGGAAGATCACATTCTGTGATCTAGCAATGTCACTCCTAGACACGTACCCGGAGCACAGGACACAGTACACAAAGGGACTACACAGAAGTGCGCGCGCCCTGCCCGGTGCCGTCCGTGGTTAGAGCGTAAGCGTGTGCACCAAAGGGACATTTCCTGGTCCAGGGCACACACCTGAGTGGTGCAGGAGGCAACCAATTGTGTCTTTCTCACATCGATGTTTCTCTCTCTCTCTCGTCCCTGCTTCCACTCTGAACAGCAATGGAAAAAATAGCTTCAGGTGAGAATTAATAAAAATAAAAAATAAAAAGAAGAAGAAGAAGAAGAAGAAGAAGAAGAAGAAGAAGAAGAAGAAGAAGAAGTGTTCATACAGTAAAGTTGAAAACCGGTAACAGCCCAAACTTCCCTTACAGTTCATACATAGACAAATAAATTGTTTTCAAAGCACAGCAATACACGTGATTTTCAGAAAAGATGCTGAGCAAAAGAATATATATGAAATGAACTCATTTAAATAAGATTTAAAAACAAACAAAACACGTACTTGGGTAATAAAATGACAAAGAAAGGCAGGGGGGTGGTAAAGCCAGGGTTTGAGGACTGGGGAGGGTTTGTGGCGGGAAAGGGGCTTCTGCTGTCCTGGTGCCATTCTGTACCCCCTGATCTGGGGTGGGAGCATGGGTGTGTGCTTTGAATTGTACATTTATAATACATTGGTATGTACTTTCCACGTGTGTAACATCTCACAAGAATATTTCTTAATTTGAAAACTAAAAAATATTGGAAGAAAATAAATATATGAGTGAAAAAAATCTAACTTCATTTACTATTTGATTGCCTAGTTTCCTCCACTTTGTTTATTAAATCAGCAAAACTATCCCCATTGATTTGCAATTCCAACTTCATAAAATATTCACTTCTTTTTAAAAATATATTTTTATTGGTTCAGAGATGAAGGAAGAGGGAAAGAGAGAGAGAAACATAAATGATCATCTGCTGCCTCCTGCACGCCCCACGCTGGGATGGAGCCTGAAGCTGGACAGGAGCCTGGTGAGCTCTCCACCCTCCCTTGGGCGCGGCTGGTCGGGATTCCAACCGTGGCCTCCTGGTTCACGGGTCCACACTCAGCCACCGAACCTATGCCACCGGCAGGGCATGTTACACTTGTCAACAGCCTGTTTGTTCTTGGTTTTTGGCTAGGATGAACAGATCGGGGGAGGGGTGGGGAAATGGTGAATGGAGTAGAATAAAAGCAGAGGGAGATAGGCATCGTAATGGGACCTTTATTTATTTCCTAGAGGCCCAGTGCATGAAATTTGTGCACAGGTAGGGTCCCTAGGTCTGGCCGGTGATTAGGGCCAATCTGTGGGGCGATCCGGGAGGCCCCCACTGGCACCCACGTTGGCTGGCCTGGCCCCACCCGCTTACTGGCCCCACCACCCCAAAGCTGGTAGCCTCCCTCTGTGGGGCAATTGGTGGGGCAATGGAAGGGGGCGCCCCTGCTGGCCCTACCTTGGCTGGCTTGGGGCCTGCAGGCTGGGCGCAGCTCCTGAATTGAGTGTTTGCCTCCTGGTGGTCAGTGTGCATCATAGCAACTGGTCATTCCACCATTCAATTGATTTGCATATTAGGCTTTTATTACTGCCAGAGGCCTGATGCACTAAATTCGTGCACTTGGGGGGAGGATCCCTCAGCCCGGCTGGCACCCTCTTGCAGTACAGGAGCCCTGGGGGAATGTCTGACTAATGGCTTAGCACTGCCACAAGGAGAGAGAGGCTCCCACCACCGCCACTGCACTCGCCAGCCATGAGCCTGGCTTCCGGCTGTGGCATTTTCCCCTGTGGGAGCACACCGACCACCAGGAGGCAGCTCCTGTGCTGAGCGTCTGTCCTCTGGTGGTCAGTGCGCATCATAGCAACCAGTCATTCTGCCATTCAGCCGATTTGCATATTAGCCTTTTATTATATAGGAGGATTTATTTATTGGTTAATCTTCACCAGGGAATATTTTTTTGGAAGCTATTTAAGAAGATGATATTTTTCTTTTCTTTCCTTTTTATCAGAGGGTATTTTATATTGATTTCCAGAGAGAGTGGGAGAGAAGAAGAGAGGGGAGGAGAAAAAAGAGAGGGAGAAGGAGAGAGGGAGAGAGACATCATGTGAGAGACACATCGATTGGTTGCCTCCTGCTCATGCCAGCACCCAGGTGGGAGTTGGGCCTGCAATGCAGGTACTATCCCTGACCGGGAATAAAACCCTTGACCCGTCCTTGCGCAGGCCCATGTTCTAACTAGTGAGCAACACCAGCCAGGGCGAGGTTTATTTTTAAATAGGAAAAGTCTAGAGACAACTGGAAAGAGAAAGGAAGTCATTGGGAAGGTTGCCAAGTCAGAGAGTAAAGTGTCACCTGATAAAAGAATGAGCTCAGAGCAGAGCTATTCAGGGGAGACCCCGAGCAGCGAGCTGCAGGGCGGAGGTGCGCCTCCCGGGATGCCCCCCGCGGCACACACAGCCGCCGTCGCACCACGGAGGTGGCAAGGAGAAGTCTGAGGAATGTTCCCAAACACTGGACACATAGCTACCTTTACGTTACAGTATTGCTTTTTTTCTTTCTTTCCTTAAATGTAGCATTTACTGATGGGAGGAGGTTAAAGGGAAACACGCGCTGCCACTTTTCCTCCGGCCCTGGCTGCTGGGCTACGTTCCCCGAGGCGCACGCGCAGGTCCCGCGGGGCGCTCCGGCCTCCCGCCCCCGCCCCCCTTCCCCTCCCCTCCGCCCCCCGGGCCCGGCCGGACCCCCCGCCGAGGGCGGGGCGAGGTGCGGGGCGGCCCCCGGCCGTGCCCGCCCCGCCCCGCCCGCCGCCGGCCCGGCCGCCCGCCGCGCGCGCCGGCAGAGGCGGCGGTGGGACCGCAGCGGAGATGCCGCGGGGCGCCGCGCTGTGCCTGCGCCTGTGGCTCCGCCTGTGGCTCTGCCTCGGACTCCTGGACGGCGAGCGCGGTGAGCTCTGCGCCCCGGCTGCCGCGAGGGGGGCCCGCGAGGGGGGCCCGTCCGGGGCGAGGGGGGCCGCCGGACGGGGGCGGGCGGGGAGCGGGCGCCCGGAGCGGGGCCGGAGCCCCGAGGCGGCCCCGGGAGGGGAAGGGCGGCCAGGCGCCGGCTCCGCCGCTCCGCTCAGGGGAGGTGCGGTCCCCCCCCCCCGCCCCGCCCCGCCGTCCGCGGCTCGGCTCCCGGCCGGCCTGGCCGCGCCGCGCGCCCCGCTCCCCGCGCCCCGCTCCCCGCGCCCCGCTCCCCCGTCCTTCGCTGCCCGCTCCCCGCTCCCCGGGGCCCGGCCGCTCCCGCGCGCCCACGCCCGGCCCACCGGTGCGCACTTCCCGGCGCCGCGGGTCCGCGCTGAGGTCGGGCCGCAGGGGGCGCCCGGGGCTGGTCCGCCTTCTCCGGAGGCCGCGGGGCTGCGGGGCCGCGGGGCTGCGGGACCGGGCAGGTGAGCCCGTCGCTGCGGCCGCGCCGTCGGGGACCGTGCGCCGTGCGCGCGGAGCCTGAGGCGGAGCTGGTGAGCCGCGGGCCGGACGGGGAGGCCGAGGCCGCCCGGCTCGGGGGCGCGGGGATCTCCAAGGCCGAGCCGGGAGCTGGGCCCCGGCGGGCCCCGCGGGGAGGTGGGCGATGGGAGCGGGGCGCGGGCTGCGCTGCGGTGGAGGAGAGGGAGGCGGCCGGATCAGAGGGGTCTCCGCCCCAGGCCCGGTGACCTGGTCCCCAGCGGCGGGGGCAGTGCTGGGAGGTCTGAAGGGAGCGGTGGGGCTCACCGTTTTGGAAAACGGGAGGGCGGTGAAGACTGGCCGTGTAGGCTCCGTCGCCTTTGCTAGGCAGCCTCGCCAGGGAATGAAGGTTCCTCGGATGCGCGCTTAGGCAAGGACCGATGTGACTCCTCTCCGTCCCCAGGCAGCCAGGCCTTTGGGAGCAGAGCCTCAGGGCCGAGGGAGGCGTGGGTGCGCTGGGCCTCACGCTGGACCAGTCTGAGCTGGCCCCGCCACGCCAGGCTCTCCTCACCCCTGCACCCAGCCCGGGCCAGGCTGTCTCAGGGACTGGGTGTTTGTTGAGTGGCTGAATGAGCGTAGGAGGGGAAGTGCATGGGTCCCTGCTGGACGGAGTGGGTGGGAGACACCGGCAGGCAGCTGGGGTGGTGAATGAGGCTGGGCTGGGAGCTAAAGGGGAGCAGAGGAGAGGCCAGGCTGGGAGCCCCTCCCGGAGGGGCCGAGAGGGAACGGCATCCTGGGAGATGGGAGCACTCGGGGCGAAAGCCCCAGGAGAGCTGGTGTCCTGGCGCTCAGCAGGGAGGAGGAAAGCGGGGAGGCCCCTCTGCACTGAGCACAGGCGGCTCGCACGGAAGCTGGGCAGCTGGCAGTGACGGAGGAGGCCATGGTAGCTGATGGGGGCGGTGCCCAGGCTGGCTCGGGCTCGGCTGGTGGGAAGCTGCCCGCGGAGAGGAGAGGAGACCTTGCTGGCTCCTGAGCCTGCTCCTGCCCCAGCCGCTGCTGTGGGGAGACCCGGCCTGATGGGGGGCGGGGGCTGGAGCAGAAGCAGACACTGAGTTAGTGTCAGCCCAGCCAGAGTGGGTGGCCAGGCCGGCAGGTGAGAAGCTTAGGGACCCCAAAGCTGGCCTCTCCTGGTGCCAGACCCTGACCGCTCTGCCCCTGGCAGTCGCTGGGTGCCTGGCGCCTCTCCTCCTCTCCCAGGCGCAGGGCGGCGGCTGGCGATCCTGAGGGCTGTGCCTGGGCTGGCCTTCATGGCCTGGCGTCGGGGTCCCGTTTCCGGAACGTTCTCAGCAGGGTCCCTGTGGGGGCTGCGGGCAGCGGCCGGCCCGAGAGGCTTTGACTCCTGGGCTTAGTCTTGAGAGGCGGTCTGCACCTCGGGGCAGGGGCGGCAGCTCGGGGGCATGAGGGAAGCAGGTGCACATCCATGTCCTGGCCCCTGTGCGAGCTGCTGGCACTGGGCGTCCCAGCTCTCCCCTGTCCTCGGCCTGAGCCGGGCCCATGTGCTCGGGACAGAGGGCGGGATGGGGCAGGGATGCGAGCTGGTGCAGGCAGGGTGTGGGCCTGGGCCCACGGGATTGGTGCCTGACACGCTGGCCCCGCTCAGTGCTCCGGGACATGGATGTGGATGCAGGTGCCGCTCACCAGCCTGGGGTCAGTGTGGCCGAAGGTCCTGCCCAGAGCACAGTGGTTGTGAGTGTCACACCTGTGGCGCTCAGGGGGGCCCGGGTGTCAGACCAGCAGGAGCACCGCCGGGCCTCAGACGCCTGGCACTGGGACACAGGTGCGCAGTGACCCCGCGGCCCAGCTGGGGCTGTGGCTGCACAGGAAGGCAGTGGCACTGCCAGCCCGGAGCTTTCTGGAAGGTCTGCAAACTCAGGGCAGGGGATTCCAGGCAGCACCGTGGGAGCCCCAAACCCAGAGGCGGGAAAGCCCAGACGCTGTGTGGGAGATGCGGTGGTTAGATGAGGTGGCGTCTGGGCGGAGGGAGAGGGCCGGCGGGGTGACGGGAGCGGGCAGCACGGGGAAGGGAGGTCCTGGCAGGGAGCCACCTGGCCAGGGCCCAGGAAGCCGTCGCCAGAGGCACGGACCACAGCGCGGGTCTGCGTGCGAACCCAGGAGGCGCAGTGGCGGGGGTGATGGGCGGGGGCGAGGGCCGTCTGGTGTAAGCAGCGGAGGGGGCCGTGGGAGGAGGGCCGATGTGGGAAAGGGGAGGTGCCGCACTGGAGGCAGGTCCTCTGGTGGGGATGCCCAGCAGGACTTCCCGGGATACCCAGGGCGCGGCATGGCCAGGGGGGGAGAGGAAAGTTGGGTGCGCTTGAGTGGGGCTGAGGGCAATCGGGGGCCAGGGAAGTCATTTGGGTCCTGGCTTACACCCTCCTGCCGTTGTCTGGGCATCTCCCTCCAAGCAGGTTCCTTTCCGCCCGGGCCTCACCTGTGCCCGCCGCCCTCTGAGGTGCCCCTTGGAGAGCGATAGGCAGGGAGAAGGTCTGGAAAGCCCTGCCAGCGTGCCGGGGCTGGAGCCAGGCATTCCTGAGTTTCGATCCTTTCCAGACACTGGCTTCCTCTGGGCTCCTGGTTTTCCGGTCAGGCCCGAGGCAGAGTCTGAGAGGAAGGTGCGGGGCTGCACGTTGTGGCGGAGGCTGGGCGGCCGGGCAGCAGGCACTCCCGGGCGGGCGTGGGCCTCCAGCGGGCGCAGGCCAGGTGGTGAGTGGGGGAGACCCGCCGCGTGGCCAGCGAGGTCAGCAGGGGTTCATGGGAAAGGGCTTGTCAGCCACAGGAGAGGACATCCTGCCTGCGTTTCCCTCTTCCTGCGGCAGGAGCCCGGGGCCCGATTTAGCAGGGGCCACTCTGAGCAGCTGGGCAGTCTGATAACCCGCCTGCCTGACCCAGGCAGCCAGGGCAGCTGCCCGGCACAGCTGGCTGCACCACAGCTGTGCTGAGCTGGGAGCCCAGCATATGCCAGGTTCCCTCCTCCCTACACCCCTCTGCTGGGTACGCAGGCAGCCCCGCTCCCACTCGGCCTCACCACCACTCGCTGCTTCCCAAGAGTGCCTCCACGCTGCCCCAGAGCCAGCGCTCCATGCCCGGCAGCTCCCTGCACCAGGGCTGTGAGCTGGATCCTCAGTCAGGGCACATGCAAGAAGCAACCAATGAATGCACAAATCAGGAGTACAGCAGAACCCCCCCCCCCCCACCCCCAGTAAATTTAAACATAAATTGAGAGCAGAGCCCTGAGCCTTCAGTCGCCCAGCCTGCTCCTGGGGGTGTAGAGGTCCTCATGCTGGGTTCCCAGGGCGTCCCACCGAGCACACCCCAGCCCAGCGCCCGCGCTCCCTGCCCTCCCCGCCTCCTGAGGCCTGGGGAGCCCAGGCCCGCCGGGTGCTGCTTGGGGTGGAGGAGCCTGCGGAGGGGGTGCCCCATCCCCACCGCTGTGCCTGAGCCCAGAGCCAGGCTTCAGGCAGCTGAGGGAGCTCTTATCCTCACCCACTGAAGCCGCTCCTCGGGGCGACCGGCCTTACCGATGGAGGTGGTTTGTACTGAGCGGGGAGGGGGCCGGCGCACCTCACACTGGGACTGCCAGGCAGGACACCCACCTCCACCCCAGCCACACACTGTGTGCTGTCCCCTTGTCCCCGAGGGCCTCCGTCCGGTCAGGGCCATCCCTGCTGGGATGACGCCATGGAAAGGCCCTCTAGTCCTCATTAAGGAAGTGAGTGCAGTGAGCCGGTCCTGATCTGGGGCCGGGCTGTGGGGATGTGCAGAGGGGCCCCTGGGAGGCACTCAGCTGGCGGGGCGGGGCGGGGCGGGGCGGGAGGGAGGCAGCTGGCAGGTGTCAATCTGGCTGGAGGGAGGAGCTCAGATTCTGCCCCAAACACTGGGGGAGCAGGGAACGCCTTAGGCAGGAGAGGGACTTGTGTTCTAGAAAGGTCCTCTGACCATTTAGGCCTCAGGCAGTGGGGAGACACTGGTGTGTTGAGTCCAGGGAGGGACGTGGAGGCTGGCCAGAGCGGGGCTGGGGAGGGACAGCCTGATGTCTGCAGTGGCGGGAAGGTGTCCCTTGAGGGCCTCTGGGGGCTGAGTGCAGGGCCTTTGCCAGGGTGGCGGGGAGAAGAGGGGAAGCCAGCCCCCGTGTCCGGTGCTGCTCCTGAGAGTGGCCGTGACTTGGCAGTCCTGGCTGAGGGGTGAACAGAGTCCGGGGTGCCTGGCGGGTGCCTGCCCCCAGGAGGGGGCCTCCCAGGAGGGCGCAGTGTTCCCGGGTGTGGACGAAGGATGAGCCCATCGGCGTCAGGCCTTGACATTTCGTAAACTGCAGAAATGCAAGCATTGCAGACCCGAGTGGAGGAAATAGTAGCTTCCGTAATCCCGTCCCCAAAGGTGATCTCTGACTCCAGTCAGCTGTCTGTGTCTCAGTTCTCCCGTCTGAGAAGGGACGAGAATAGACGGCACCGGGGAGGCGGGGGAGGGAAGCGGGATTAGAGATTAGAGGGCCGGTGCTTGGCAGGCCAGCCGCAGAAAGTGCTAGCGCACGTTTGCTGTTATTGTCCTCACAGGATGTATTGGGGGTAAGCAGAATTAGGGGTCAAAGTGTAGGAGCATTTTAAAATTACTGTGAGGCCTGTTAGCCCACATATTTGCCAATGCTCCATCCTTTTAACACGTGTTCAGGGGGGCGACGCGATGTGGGGAGCAGGGTGCACAGCGTGGTGGGTGTGATCTGGTCAGCGCTGAGGGCTGTGGGGCAACCAGCAGAAGACCTATGAGGAGCAGGGCCCCCGGACTGGAGCTCGGCAGAGCTGCCGGGGAGAGTGGGAGCTCAGGTGGCCTCGAAGCCCCCGGTGGGCTGTCTCTGGAAGTGGGAGCACAGGGGGAGCACAGAGTGAGAAGAACAGGGCCCCGGGCGGAAGGATCTGGCCCAGAGCCTGAGGCTGGGCCTGTGACCTGGGCCCTCTCTGTGGCCTCGTCTCTCCACTGTGGCCCCGCGTCCTGCCCTCCGGCCTTTGCACAGGTCCCTCTGACTCCGTGTCTTTTCCTGCTCAGTCTGCGAAGCCCATTGAAGCCCAGTGAGTACTCCTCCCACCAGCCAGGTGTTCCATGGTCTCCTCCCAGGTAGTGACAGCGCGATGCAAAGGCAGCAACAAGGAAGGGCTCAGAGTGCATGCGCAGGGACTGTTCTTACGGTGGTTCTGCATGAGTGTGGTTATTTGTGGTCCGTGGTTCCCAATAATTCGACGAACCATTCCCATTTCACAAGTGAGAGAACGGGGCGTGGAGGAAGTGACTTGTCCACGTCCGCACAGCCAGAGCGGCTCTGGTGCACGCAGCCAGCTTCGGGGACCTCCCACCCCAGCCATCAGCCTGCAGGTCAGGGGTAGGAGGACTCGTGGCCCCTTGACCCTCACTCTTCATCTCTGAAGGCACAGAGGCTTCCATCCAGGACACCCCTGCACCTTCCCAGGTCCACACGGGGTCTCCCCGCCCCCTGCCCGCCCTAGGGCCAATACACGGAGACCCCAAGCCCAGCCCCACATGACCAGCTGTCCCCCGACACTTCTCCCTCGGCTCACCTCCAGCCACCGTAGACATTCCAGGCTGCCGCCTCTGGCCAGTCTGCAGTCACTGGCCTGACCCTGCTGCCTCTGTCCTCCGGGCACAGGACAGCCACACAGTATCACCCACCGGGGACCAGGACAAGGCCCCATTGGCTGCTCCCCTCACTCTGCCAGAGATGGAGAGTACCGCTGAGTCACAGGCCATCCTGCTGCATCCCCGGCCAGCCCTCCCGGGCCTGGGGCAGAGCCATGGGCTGTTGCCATCCTGGCCCCCGGAGCAGCCCGATGACACAGTTCAGGGCCCATTGAGGGTGGTCTCTCAGCCTCGCCTCAGGCACCCCCCACGGCCCCGAGCAGCAGTAGCAGCTCTGAAGGGGGGGGCGGGGAGGGACAGACACAGCCGGAGCCCGCTGGCAGTGGGCCGGGCCTGGTGCGCTCTGCAGGTGGACAGTAGGTACGGCTGATGGGTTGGGAGGTGAAACTGACCAGGAGGGAGAGGCCTTTTGGGATTGACCTCACGCTGGAGGCCAGGCCAAGGTCAAGGACAGCTCCAGAGGACCAGGAATGGCCCGTGAAGGTGGTTAGGAATTGCTCCTCTGGGCTGAGGAATGACTGGAGACCGGGAAGGGGCTGCTGGCTCTCGGTGGTGGTAGGAGAGAAGCGGTGGAGAGTGTGAGGGGGCCCTGGGCAGGGAGAGGCCTGGGCTCCGCTACAGCTGCTGACCGTCACTGCTGGGGGCTTGGAGCGTCCATTTCCTCGCTGCTGACTGGACCAGAGAGCCCACCCTCCCTCCCAGGCTGTGTGAGGATCAGATGAGGCACTGACTGCTGGGCCACGGTCAGCGCTAATTCACAGGACTTCCTGCCCCTCCCGCCCACCCCCACCCAGGACCCCAGTGTGCTGCTCCTGGTCAGCCTCCCGCCAAGGCTGCTGACAGCACCGAGAGAGGTGTGCACTCTGGCCTCCTGACCTCGGCGCGGGGCCTGCCCATGCTCTGCGCCCGGGGCCGGCCACTGGCCAGGGAAGGAAGGAGCCGGTTCCTGGGCCAGGAAGAGGAAGGCAGGGGGAGTGCGGCAGAGGCCAGGATGACAGTGCTTCCTGCTGCGGGAAGGGAAGGACAGTAGGACAGACAACAGCCAGGCAGGAAGGATGCTCCCTCTTCAGGCTAGCAGGTGGGGGCTGGGCTGCATGGAGCCTCTGGGCCTGGCAGCCCTCGGGCCCCGATCTGTCCAGCTGCTGAGCAACCTGGAGTACACGCGGTCCCCAGGGATCCTGGTCATTAAACCTGGAACATCCTTTCCAGAGGAACCACAGGGTCTGACACAGTTCCAGCCCAAGGGAAGACTCAGAAGTTTATTACCCAGCCAGTCAGCCTCCCTCTATCCTCCCAGCCACCCGTTCATCCTGTGCATTTGTTTGTGCATGCATCCTTCCAACCATACATCTGTCCTTCCATCCATCCACCCACCCATCCACCCATCCATCCATCCATCCATCTACCCACCCATCCACCCCCCCATCCACTCATCCACCCATCCATCCATCCACCCACCCATCCACTCATCCACCCATCCACCCACCCATCCACTCATCCACCCATCTATCCATCCATTCATCCATCCATCCACCCATTAAACAAATATTTATGGGACCTTGACTCTGGGCCAGGTGCTGTGCTAGGCACAGGGTGATGTAGAAAAGAGACCCGTCTTCTTTCTGACCCCAGTGAGACCTAACTGTCCAGGAGAGGAATTGGAAAAACACAACTTAGACAAATTGTGATAAGAAGGATGAAGTAAACAACCAGGAGGTTGAGATGAGGAGGTCATGGCTAAGTGGAAGGCGAGCAGCCGGCTGTGCGGGTCATGTGAGGAGGCAAACAGGAGTGGCGCTGGGCTGGAGTTTCAAGGAGCACAGCGTATTATGGAAGAGCCTCCCGCGGTGACAGGAGGGTGTGAGCAGGAGAGGAAGTGGGCCAGAAGGTATGGAGAGGGGGCGGGGCCAGTCCAAGGTCAGGAGTTTGGATTTTCCTGAATATTTGTGGGAAGTCACTGACAGGAAAGCGCAGACATGCCTTTAAGTTGACAGCTATGTGAGGAGTGGAGGACTGGAGCGCCCGAGGGGCCATGCGGGAGTGCAGCTGACAGGCCCAGGCCCCAGAAGAGCAGGACCCGGTCAGACACGCTCGGTGTGGACGGAAGGGCTAGCCAGGAGATGGACGCTATCAAAGAGGAGCCTTTGGCCCTAGCTGGTGTGGCTCAGTGGATAGAGTGTCAGCCTGTGGACTAAAGGGTCCCAGGTTCAAGTCCAGTCAAGGGCACATGCCTGGGTTGCAGGCTCGATCCCCAGTGTGAGGTGTGCAGGAGGTAGCCGATCATTGATTCTCTCTCATCATTGATGTTTCTCTCTCCTTGTTTCTCTCTGAAATAAATAAAAATATATTTAAAAACTAATCCATTAATTAATTTTTTTTTTAAAGGAGCCTTTGGCAGGGTGGAGAGGTGTGAGTCTGGAGTTCAGTATCAGAAACGTGGAACTCGGGGTCTCTGGGACGGCCACACAGTTTAAAGCTGGATCCTTTAAACGAGTTGGGAGAGGGAGAATTTGGAGGTGTCTGGACATTTAGGAGGCAGGATGGTGGAGAACAGAGGGCGAGGCAGAGGGGAGGAGGAAGGTGAGGGGAGAGAGGTCACAGAAGGCAGCACAGAAGGGACAGCTCTGTGCCTGCCCACGAGGGCCCACTCGTCCTGCAGCCTGGGGTCCTGTGGAGCAGGCGGGGGCTGCACCCAGTGGGAAGATGAGCACTGAGAGGAGGGAACAGTGAGAGAGCTGGGTGGGGGTGGACAGTGGCTGGAAGGGAGTGTAGGACCTAGGAACTGGGATTTTATTTTTTTTTATAAGACAGATGATCGCACAGAGAAATACTGGTGATCCGAAGAGAAAGAAAGAATCTGCAGGAGTCAGGTCCAGGGGGCTGGGGTCCTTGACCTGACGGAGGGCTTGACCTTGGGAGTTGGAGTGTCAGAGGGCTTTAGGGCCCCAGGCTGGGTTTGTGGGATTTGAATTGGAAAGATGGGGTGTCTCCATCTAATGGCTTCACTTCGGTAAGGCTGAGAGGGCAGGACGGGGAAGAAAACCTGACCTGCAGCCCAGGCCCGGTTAAGGTCGGCCCCTGGAAAAGAAAGCAGAGGCCGAAGTGCTGAGGCACTGAGGGCCACGTGATGTCTCAGGGTTGGGATGGAGGGTGTGAGGCAGTGGTGGCCCATGAGCCATGCTGTTCAGGACAAGGGTGAGGCCAGAGGGTGTGACAATGGGGAGGGGTCCCTGGCCTTGGAGTGCTGATGCAGCTGAAGGACACCTAGCAGGAGGCAGAAGAGACACTCAGGAAGACAGGCGCTTGGTGATGGTGCAGTTTCTGGGGAGGATTAGGAACGGGGTGTACCCGGGAAGTGAGGGGCCTTGGGGGCCGGGGGAAGGACGTAGAGATGATGACTGGAAAGGCCAGGGTGCTGGTGAGTCACCGTGTGGATGTTGAAGTCATGGAGAATGGCCTGAGTTGAGGTGGAGGGGGCTGGGGAGCCGGGAGCAGAGAATGAGGGGAAGTGACCAAGACAACAGCCGATGACAGCTTTAGTGGGGAGTGGGTGTTGCCCTGGGGGAAGGGGAGGTGGCCACAGGAGTTCTGCAGTGTCAGTGTGTGCTCGGAGAGCGGCCACCACCACAGGCCAGTGCTGTCCTCAGAAAGCCAGGTTTCAGTTAAGGCAGGAAGGATGGAGAGCAGTGATATGTACAGCCAAGTCTGCTGATCACGCAGGTTCCCATGGAAGTGAGTGAACACAGAGGGACAGCTCTGCAACTCAGGGCCTATGGCACAGAGAAGAGACTCAGCTGGATGGGTAAAAAGGTTGACAAGCACAATGGATGCTTCTCCTTTGATACAGCATTAGTACAGGAGGCAGATACTTCCTTTGGTGGTATGGTGGCCTCTAGGGAGGAAGCTCCTACAAGCTCTAGTCCCCCATCCATCCATTCACCCCCATTCACTTGTCTGTCCACTCACCTACACATCTATTCATCCATTCACCCACACATCCAACCACCTCCCACCCATCCATCCACCCATCCACTCACCATCCATCCATCCATCCACCAACCCATCCATCCATTCACTGATCCACACACCCATCCATTCATCCATCCATCCATCCACACTCCCATCCATTCATCCATCCACCCACCCATCCACTCATCATCCACCCATCCATCCATGCATCAACCCATGCACTCACCATCCATCCATCCAACCATCCACTCACTCACCATCTATCCATCCATCCATTCACCCATTAATACATTCATCCACTAATCCATCTATCCATTCAGTACCCATCCTCTCACCATCCATCCACTCACCATCCATCCATCCATCCATCCACCCACCCACTCACCATCCACCCATCCACTCATCATCCACCCATCCTCCTATCCATCGAGCAGGAGGCTGACACTGTCAGAGTAACAGTCTGCTCCATAGGAAGGGAAGCATGAGCCAGACGCAAACAAGTCAGCTTCTCAGGAAGGAGGAGCACAAATGTCCTGGGCGAACGACTTCAGGCGATGAGAAGCCTGGCACTTCGGGATGAGGGTGGGAGGTCCATGCCTCTCAGAGATGTGTCAGGAGATGAGGCTGCAGAGAGGGCAGTGGGCAGAAGGGAGTGGCCTGACTTGCCCTGCTTTATCTTGGAAGCAAAGGGAAGCCTTTGACATGTGTGACCCTGCTACAGCCTCATAGCTAGGGGTACCATGTGTGCCCTGGATGTGCACCCCAAAGAGGGGATCCACCCTCAGCCTTTCTGGGTACCCAGGTTCGCTGGGGGATTCCTGTTCCCAGGGCAGGGTGCTGGCTGCTGAGGCTCTCCTCTGGTGACCGCATGCCAGCCACTCATTCCCCTCTGGTCCCAGCCTAAGCCATCATCAGGCCCCTTCTCTGCCGCTCAGAGGCCAGCTGTCTGCCTGCCGTAGCTTTGTTCACTTCCCGCTGCCTGGGAAACCCTACTTGTCCTTTGAGGCCTGGTCAGAGCTGCCTTCCCGATTTCTTCCTGGCCCTCACAAAGGCAGAGGGCCTCCTCACTGTGGGTACCCCCTCCCCAGCAGCCCTGGTGTGCATGCGAGGCCAGGCACCACCAGGTGGCAGAGCCCAGATGGAGAAGCCCCTGGAGGCACAGCCCAGGCCACTTTCCCCGTCAGGGCCTCCGCGCAGGAGGGACTTGGCAGCGGTCACGGAGCCTCTGAGAGGGCACGCTCCTGCTGACGGCCTCAGTTCCCCTGTCTGTGCAGTGGGGCTAGATGCTGGGTGAGGGTTTTCCAGCCCTGGCCATCTTGTCCATCGGTGCTACACCAAGATCTTGGCATATGAAGGGCACCGCCCAGGGCCTCTGCCCAGGGAGGGGTGGAGTGCGGGGTTTGCAGGTGTAGAACCAGCTGGCGAGGGGGAGGTCTGGGCGTCGGGGAGCTGGGTTGGGAGGGCAGAGGAGCTGGATCTATTGGGGTGGAAGGGGCGCAGGGTAGTGGGCCCTGCCCCCCAGGAGGACAGGGACTTGGGGGGAGGGACAGGACACAGCCCTGGGCCTCCAGCCATGCAGTCCTCTTCCTGTTGTCTCAGATGGTCCTGGCAGGATACATCTGCCAGAGTGCCAGACCCAGGCCTCCCGGGCCTGCTAGGATCACACTCGTGCACACACACTAACATGTCAAAGTCCATGTGTATACATGCACTGACATGTCAAAGTCATGTTACACACACCAGCCCCATAAAAACACAGATCCATGCCCACAGCTGGACACATATTCACACACACACACACACACACACACACAGGCCATCACGCTGGTAGGAGGATGGTGGGTGAGGAGCTGAGGGTCCATGCCAGGGTCCTGGAGGGCTGGGCGAGTTATTGCGTGCTTGGGGACAAGCCCTGTGGGAAGCATGTGGGGCTGAAGCAGGCGGAGCCGAGGAGCTAGGGCAGCCAGTGGGGCCTGGAGGCTGAACAAGTTGGGGCCGAGGACCCGTGAGGTGGACTCCACGGGACCTGGCGGAGCATGAGGTCCTGGAAAGCCGAGGCCTCAGTTCTGAGCCCGCTTGGGGACGGTCTGCATTGCACAGGCCTCACAGGCAGAAGGGAGGGGCCTTTGGGCAGGTGTGTGGGGTGCACACGGCCAAGGTGACCTGCTGCAGGCCTCCCCAATGCAGGATAAGGTTTGCAATATCCCCGTCTACCTCTGCTGGCAGCTGAGTCCCGTAAGGCTGGACCCCTTGGGTGGGGCCTGGGCAGTAACCATGGGCAGGGAGCACTAATCCTGGTGCTCGGGGCCCCTGCCCTAGGGGGTCTGCGCCTGACTGACATTGTCACATGAACTCATGACCCAGCGCCACACTGACCCTGTCTCCTACCCCAGGCCTGGTGAGTGGCTACTCCATGAGCCCCCCGACCCTGAACATCACGGAGGAGACACACGTCATTGACTCCAACGACAGCCTGTCCATCTCCTGCAGGTACTCCGCCCCCAGCCAGAGGAGCAGGGGCCTGGGCCCCTCTGTCTGTCAGGCAGAGGAGACTAAGAACTGAGGCCGGAGGTGGTGATGAGAGCCCAGGAGGCAGCTCCTCCCGGGCAGAGAGGCCTTGAGGCCTAGTGGGCCTCCCTGGGGCCTGGGCGCTTGCAGACCTGAAGACACAGGCACCTGCACCCACCTCCCCCACAGCCACCCTGTCATTTCACATGGACCACAGACCAGTCACCCTACACCCACCCGGGTCACCCTGCACCCCCGTCAGAGCCACTGTTCAGCCCGGGCCAGTTAGCCAATTTCAAAGGCCCCAGACATGTTCCCCTGCAGCCCAGCTCAGACCGAGGCCGGCCCCCTGAGGCCAGCCTGCCGCACAGAGGCCCGGAGCCAGGCAGGGCCGGGACTCGGTGCCCCCGGGGGCTGGGTCCACGGTGTGTGCCCCAGCACCCGGCGGCCTGGCCTCCGGTGGGACAAGCTGTGGGCAAGCCCTGGCCCCTGGGACTGCAGTGGGGCACTTCTTGACCTCTGCGTCCTCTGCCAGGGGGCAGCACCCCCTCCAGTGGGCCTGGCCAGGGGCTCAGGAAGCGCCAGCCACGGGGGAAAAGGACAGTGAAGATCTGGGGTTCGTTCGCGACTGCGAAGGCACGGATGCCCGGCCCTATTGCAAGGTGCTGCTGCTGCCCGAGGCCCACGCCAACGACACGGGCAGCTACGGCTGCTACTACAAGTACATCAAAGCCCGCATCGAGGGCACCACGGCCGCCAGCACCTATGTGTTCGTCAGAGGTGAGGGCCCGCCCCGTGCGCTCCTGCAGCCAACGAGGTGACGGGCAGGGTCCTGGAGGGGCAGATGCCCCCCCCCCTCCCCCCCCCCCCCGCCTCCAGACCTCGTGGGACTGCCCTGGGGCCCCCACCCGGGGAGAGACCGCCCCAAGCTCCGCCTGCCCTTCCCACAAACGGCGCTCTCTCTGCAGACTCGGAGCAGCCCTTCATCAACAAGCCAGGCACGCTCCTGGTCGACAGGAAGGACTCCGTGTGGGTGCCCTGCCTGGTGTCCATCCCTGGCCTCAACGTCACCCTGCGCTCGGTACAGCCCCTCCCCCTGCCCCCACGACCTAGCCTCTCCTTGGCCTGGCCAGAAGGAAGGGGGCAGCCGGGAGCTGACGGCCACCATGTTCCAGCAGCCAAGCTCGGTGCTGCGGCCCGACGGGCAGGACGTGGTGTGGGATGACCGCCGGGGTATGCGGGTGCCCACGCCGCTGCTGCGCGACACCCTGTACCTGCAGTGCGAGACCGCCTGGGGCGGCCAGGCCTTCCTGTCCAACCCCTTCATCGTGCACATCACAGGTGGGGCTGCCCTGGGCCTGGTCCGGGAGGAAGCCTGGGGGGAGATGGGGACCCCAGATTCTCAGTGATGGCACTCTGTGTGCCGTGCTGGGAGGGGCTCGGGGTCACTGCTCATGTGTCGCCAGGCAACGAGCTCTATGACATCCAGCTGTTCCCCAAGAAGTCGATGGAGCTGCTCGTTGGGGAAAAGCTGGTCCTGAACTGCACCGTGTGGGCTGAGTTCAACTCGGGCGTCACCTTTGACTGGGACTACCCAGGGAAGCAGGTAGGGCCGGCAGCTCTGCCAGGGCTGTGCGAGCCGCCTCCAGGCGTCCCGTCCCTGCCGGCCTGGCACTCACTGCCTTTGTGCAGCGGGTGCAGCTCAGCGCTGCCCCAGGAGCCTCGGTCTGATGGGAAGTTTCCCTCCCCGGGAACAACTCCGGGGTGTCCCGGCTCCCAGCCACGGCCGGTGGGCTGTGTGCGTGCCTTGGGCGGGCAGCCCTCCGGGCCTGCTGCTCTGACCTGCGCTTCCCCTGGCACCGGGCAGGCCGAACGGGGGAAGTGGGTGCCGGAGCGGCGCTCCCAGCAGACGCACACGGAGCTCTCCAGCATCCTGACCATCCACAACGTCAGCCAGCACGACCTGGGCCCGTACACGTGCGAGGCCGACAGCGGCGTCCAGCGGCTCCGGGAGAGCACCGAGGTCATTGTGCACGGTGCGTCCGGGCTTGGGGCGGGGCCTCGGTGGTCACTGGGCTGTGGAACGAGGGTCCTTGTGCAGCCTGGCCAGGGTCAGAGGTCATAGTGCACCAAGCAGTATGAAGTCCAGCCCGGGGCAAGGGAGGGCTGTGGGTGGATGGCCTGTCTGGGCAGCGTGAGCCCTGGTCTGCAAGGGTCTGTCCTCGGGGTGCGGGCCGTGGCTGAGTCCCGGGGCGGTGGAGGGTCAGCGGTGCCAGCCCGGGATTTACACGGATGCTCCCATCTGGCAGAGAAACCCTTCATCAGCGTCGAGTGGCTCAAGGGCCCGGTCCTGGAAGCCACAGCAGGAGACAAGCTGGCGAAGCTGCCCGTGAAGCTGGCCGCGTACCCCCCACCGGAGTTCCAATGGTACGGCCCTGGCTCCCGCCCCTCGGTTCCTGCAGGCCTGTGCCCTGGGCCTGTGCGGGCCCCTCGGAAGGCACCGAGGAGCGTGGTATAACGCCATAATCCAGCCTGGGTGCTGCAAACTGTGAGAACTGGTGTGTGCGGGTGTGGTGGGCGCAGCTAGGGGCTCCAACCGCCTCCTGCACAGGCTCAGCATCTGAGGTCCGCCGCCCGAGCGCATCACAGAGCCCGCCCTGCCTGCGGCGATGGCTGCAGGTGTCCCAGGCCGCCTCCGCACAGCTGGCCCCCTCAGGGCCTCCCATCTACAATGCAGAGATGCCACAGGGGCTCACAGGCGGTTGTGGAGCCAGGCCTCTGCCAGGCCTGAGTCGCGTGGCAGTGAGCGAGGGCTTCGTGGAGGCCCGCAGGCTGCTGGAGCCCCTAAAGTAAGGCCACAGGGTCAGGGAGGGGGTCCCTCGGAGGTGGCTCTGCCCTTGCCAGCACTCCTGAGAGCTCCCCAACAACTCGGGAAGGCCCAGCACCCCAAGCACCTTCAGGCTGTCTGAGCAGCCCCCAGCCAGCCCTGGGCGTCACACTCTAACCTGACCTCCGCCGCAGCGATGAGGAGGCCAGGAGAGGGGAAGGGTGTGCCCGCTCTGTCCTTCCCCAGCTGCCAGGGAGCCGTGCCCTCCCCGGGCACCTCGCTCAGGCAGAGCCTCCGGAAGCACAGCCCAGAGCAGACAGGGCTCTGGCGCTCGGCAGGAGCCCACTGCTGGGAGCAGGCTTCTTGTGGAGGCCCAGCATCCCTGGGCCTGGGCCTGGGGTGACCCTGCCTCTGAGACCACAGACTTTGGGGGCCACTGGGGACACCTGGCGTGAGACCAGGGCTGACGGCGGGGTCCTGACGAGCAGTGATGCACCGGGAGGCTTGCTCACAGGGTGGCCTCCTGAGCCCCTGGCGCCTGACCCTGCCTTGGAGGACCAAGGCCCTCAGGACTGACCGGGCGCCGGGTGGCCGGCTGGGCTGCTCCTGGGATCGGCCCAAGGCTGACCCTCACCCAGCTGGCTGCATAGCACCATTCCCACCGCAGCTGGCCTCTCTCTCACTCGGCCAACATCTTCCTCCAGTAAGTGCTCGGCTGCCAGCTGGCCCTTGTTGGCAGAGACATTTTCCCAGGACACTAGTGGTCACCATGGCCTCCACAGCCCACAGGGCCCACTCTGCTGGGTGTGTGCTGGCTGAGTAAGTGAACGGGTGGAAACCTGCTGGGCGTCCAGCCGTCCAGGCCGGTCCTCAGCTCCGAAGCTCGCTCCGTGTGCGCCCGGGAGGCTGACACAGGCCTCGTGACTTTGGCCAGAAGGTGCACTTCACTTCTTTTTTTTAAAATATATATTTTCAGAGAGGAAGAGGGAGAGATAGAAACATCAGTGTTGAGAGGGAGAATCATTGATCGGCTGCCTCCTGCTCACCCCCTACTGGGGATCAAGCCTGCAACTCAGGCATGTGCCCTTGACCGGAAGCGAATCTGGGGCCTTCAGTCCACAGGCCGACACTCTATCCACTGAGCCACACCAGCCAGGGCCAGAAGGTGCATTGCCTTTCAGATGGGGTTTTCAGATGAGGACAGGAGGCGAGAGGCAGTGAAGGGTTTCGCTGGGATCGGGAGGTGGCAGGTGGCAGACTCCGGACTGCACCAGAGCTGCCCTGCCTGTGACCCAGTGAGTCATGTCCTCCAGGGTGGGCTGTGGTGTCCTGTTGAGAAGGGCCCTTGCAGCCCCTCACTGCTGGTCTCTGCCGGAGGTGGTGCCCTCCCGGGCCTCTGGCCTGTACGCCCGGAAGGGGCCCGGCTGGTGGGGATCTTGTGTTCCCAGGCAGAGCCCAGAACTGGGGTGCGGAGGCACTGCCTGCAGCACTACCAGCCCAGGACCGGGGTGCCCCTCTGGGCTCACACGTGCAGCAGACATGCCCTGGGCACCGCCTCGGCGGCAGGGACACAGCGGTGAGGGGACAGGCCAGTTCGGTGGGAGGGCGTGGAAAGCGGAGAGTCGGGAACAGGCAGCAGAAACAGGGCGAGGCGCCGGTCACAGGCCTGTCTGATGGGTGGTGCTTGGGTACGTGGAGGAGGGAGGGGGCGGGGAATTCGAGCTCCAGGAGGAGCAGGGCCCCAACAGGCAAGGGTCCAGGCTGCACCCTGCACCGGGGACTGCGCCTCCCCCTTCACTGACACCCGTGGGTCAGGGACAGGGCCTGCTGGGAAGGTGCAGGGTGCTCCCTGCGGGCCTGGAGGCGGGCTGCCGGAGGCTGGCCCTGGCCGCAGTCGGGCAGTAGCTCACCCCCTGAGGGAAACCCTGTCGCAGGCCTCAGCTCCTGAGCTTGTGGGGGTGCCCATGCCCGGGCCTGGCCACCTCCACAGCCCTTAGGCCATCTGTTCCCGGGCAGGGTCCATGGCCCTCCCTGCACCCAGCACCTCCTGGCCTCATGGATCCTGCTCCCAACAGAGCATTCTAGTCGCAGGGCTGGGGGTGGAGGGGTGAGGCCCACGGAGTGCTCTGAACCCTTCCCTGGCCAGGTACAAGGACGGAAAGGCTGTGTTGGGGCGCCACAGTCCACATGCCCTGGTGCTCAAGGAGGTGACCGAGGCCAGCGCCGGCGAATACACCCTCGCCCTGTGGAACTCCATGGCCGGCCTGAAGCGCAACATCAGCCTGGAGCTGGTGGTGAACGGTAGGGCGGGGTGGAGGTGGGCGGGGGATAGGATGGGTGGGGATGGAGGGGATGGGGATGGGAGGGGATAGGATGGGTGGGGATGGGGGGATGGAGGGGATGGAGGGGATGGGGATGGGAGGGGATAGGATGGGTGGGGATGGGGGGATGGGGGGATGGAGGGGATGGGGGGGATGGGGGGATGGAGGGGATGGGGGGGATGGGGGGGTGGGGGGATGGAGGGGATGGAGGGATGGAGGGGATGGGGGGGTGGGGGGGATGGAGGGGATGGAGGGATGGGGGGATGGAGGGATGGTGGGGATAGGATGGGTGGGGATGGAGGGGATGGAGGGGATGGGGGGGATGGAGGGGATGGAGGGGATGGGGGGGATGGAGGGGATGGGGGGGATGGAGGGGATGGAGGGGATGGAGGGATGGGGGGGATGGAGGGATGGTGGGGATAGGATGGGTGGGGATGGAGGGGATGGAGGGGATGGTGGGGATGGAGGGGATGGGGGGATGGGGGGGTGGGGGGGTGGGGGGGTGGGGGGGATGGGGGGGTGGG